>NC_048298.1:243973810-244031762 GCF_013100865.1 Trachemys scripta elegans | reverse complement strand
TGAAAATCCCACCCTAAATCTTTCCCTGTTGGTTCAAGCTGTCTCTAGTGTATACATGATATAAATTCAAAACGAGAAAGAAAATGGCAAACTATATCAAGTATTCTGGGCAGTCAGGGAACCTGAGCCCTGTGGCTACAATGGCAGATAATCCACAAGTATTAACAAAATGTGCCACACATAGTTTCTCAGCAACATTTTGAGTATTACGTGAGACAAATATATTGTCAAGTGTAATGACATCCTTCTCCCAACTCACATATAAAAAGAACTCACTCAGAACTCATAATTGCACTCAAAAGATGTCTCTTTAATGATGATCATTACCTAAATATTTCACACAAGAGATTTGTTCTATTAAGGATCTTTGAAATTACTTATAAAATTAATTATGTTTTACTTAAGATCTTTGGACCTGAGTCATAAAAATTATGCCTGGTTTGCAAGAATTTAGTGCCCTTTAATGAAATAAATTCTGTGTTTAATTCTTTCACATCTTTATCAATTCTGTATATGTGGTTTCCTCTCTATTACATAGCCTGTGGTCGTATAAGTGTGGGGAAAGTCAGAGTAACTATGGGAGAGCCTAATGATAACCTTACACTGGGTTGTCAACTCTGACTGAAGCTATTCCGGGAGATTTTTTCCCCCCAACATGATGTAATGTCATTTTCTTAAAATAGCCTATTAAAATCTCCCGGATTGCTTTCAATAGTCACCAGGAGATCAATGCCAATTCGGGGAGACTCCAGGCCAATCCTGGAGGGTTGGCAACCCTAACCTTACATCATATAGTGACTTTCATGCTGAAAGATCCCGAAGTGTTTCACACAATGTAAAGCATGGTAGGATCTTTCTGGATGAAAGTCAGTGTGCAATGTAAGGATCAGATCTTGCCAACACTTATGCATGTGCTTACCTTGACATCAGTCGGTCTCTCATATGCTAAAAGCTAAGCACATACATAAGTGTTGGCATACTCAAGGACTAAAAGACTCTGTCACCTTTCAAAAGAGTAGGTATTTTAACACCTTTATTTTACTCAGTCTTACTATTGTTTCAATTGAATAAATTGGTCCTGTCCTTAGAAACTGTTGTGTGATGTCACTGGGACATAATTATTCTTGCGTTTCATCCAAGAGGTGGTTGAATGTCAGTGCTTCAGATAATATTGTGTTGGGTAAATAAAAATACTTCAATAGACTGATACAGGAGCTTTAATGGCTCACTTTCCACTCTATGCATTGTAATTCACCTAGCATCACATTTAGACCACAGAACGTCCAGGGTGGAATATGACATGTTAGGCCTGATTGTCCATTGCTAGGGTATTTGTGTAGGCCTTTACGTTTTGATCTGGCAGCATTTTACACCCACTTTGCATTTGCTTTAGTCAGCAACAAATGACTACACAAAAGTGCCAGGCAGTGGAGAATCAGGCCAGTGATATCTAACTTAGGTCATAAACTCTTTGAGCCATGGACCATATCTTTTATTTGTCATGCACAACTATGGTACTGTGTAAATAATAACTTATAATACTAATAAAGTCAGAGGTAAATAGTTGGGGGAAGAGGAAGAAGAACCCTGAAAATCATTTCACTGCATTAATTACAACATTGCCTCCCTAGGGTTATCTCCTCGGGGGGGGGGGGGAGGGGGGCTGAGGTGGGGGGGGAGGGCTGGGAATGAAAGGAACAGCTGGAGTGTATTTTATTTGTTTGAGTTTTATGTTCCATGGCTGCACTATTCTCACTGTTACTTCAGCTAATGCAGGGAAAGGTGACTGTTATGTATATGAATGAATCCTTGTTGTCAGCATGGGAATAGTGTTATAACGGCAATGGTGTCTGGATTTTGATGGCTTGTTGACTAATACCTGCATTTGAATTCCCTGAATTTTTTTATATTAAACTCCTACATGTCTGTGTAACTTCACATATTTCCTTTCTCGAAACAGCTGACAGTAAGCAGACCAGCTGGAGGAGAAATGGTCTCTACCAACATTGTGCAACCATCTGACATATTTTTTTAAATATCTGGCCCTGTGTGAAGTACTGGAACATTGTTCATACTATTTATAAAAAGCAAATAATCAGATAAGATTTCTTTTCCAAAATCAAAACTCACTCCCTTGCAGAGTTCCTATGACTTGGTGGCAGAGCTATCTGCGTCACTCTGCTTTTTAAGAAAACTACCAGGAAAAGACCTGCACTTTCGTGGGTCAAAGGGATCAGATTATTTTATTAGCATAGTCTGGCACTTTCTGAGTATTTAAAAGCAGAGGAGATGTATGTCTCTAAGGGAGATTTGTCTTTAAAAGTTCCAGTAACCTAACCCCGTCTTCTAGTTTAGAGTAATTGGCTAAGCCTGGGAAGAGTTAATTGAAAGATCAACAAAGATTCCCCTGAAAGCAGAGGAAGAAGTCTCACAGGAAGAAAAGCAACAGTTTATGAGTGAGTAGTTAATGCCTGAAAATATGGTTCTTTCTAAAGTTGTTAGTGTAGGATAATAGCAGGTAAAACTCTGGGTTTTTAAGGAAAATTTAACAGCAAGAACTAAAGGTTCTCACAGAGGAAATCCTGAAGGCTATAAAAAGATGCTTTGAATATCGGAGTTCTTGTCCATTTATAGTGTTGTAAAATTATAATCATTTACAATTAATAAAGGAAGTAATCCTCTGAGAATTGCCTTTAGCTGCAGAGCTCAGGGACATGGGAATTTGATGATCAAGGTCAGTACAGTAGCAAAAGGGAGAGAGAAAGAGGAGGAGAGTGCATCTGTATAATAGTCAGGATGATTTTGCTTATTGGAAAGATCAGAAGAGAAAGTGACTTAAGAAAGAAGAATCATTGTTCCTGATATTTTGATTTGTGACTGATTGTGACTTACAAGTAAAATGCTTGAAGTGTTTAACGGTGATGTTACTAGAAGGTGACTGGCTGTTTTGAATGCCATACAAACTATACAAGTCAACTGTACTGCTACGGGAGCAGTTGGACTCCTGGAAATAATTGTGTGTATGTTAAAAGAACTATGCTCCAGTCAAAGAACTGTGACAAAGAAAGCAACTTAAAAGTGACCAAACCTGGCCCACCTGATTTAGTCACAACTGATGTTCATCTTTGAAAAATATGGAGAGTAAAGTGCCTCCAGTCAGCCAAGCCTTGTATCTAGTAAAACTGTTTTTCTCCCTCGGTACACTAGCGCATGTCATATATTATATCTGAGCCAAATTCCATCCTTAGATACAGGCACACAAGTCCCATCAACCTCAGTGGAAGTTACATCCAATGAGCTATACTGTGCCACTTAGGCACACCCCTGCATCAACTGGGAGCCCAGGAAGTGCCTGAGAGGTCGTCAAGAGTCCTGTTAGTCAGACCCTTTCAGGTCATCAGAGGAATACATGATGTTGTGTGGGGCGAGTCTGTACCTATCCATAACCTGCAGCTCAGTAAGGTCAAGGGAGGTCCTTCTTGGCTCATAGACCCTGTCTGAAGGTCATAGATGTTTCCTCTGTCTCAGAGCCAAGGTTAGCCATGCCCTCCTCCATTCCCTCATGAGCTTCCCACTCTAGCATGGTTTGATATTGTGATGCAGTCAGTTGCAGATACAGCTTTCTCCTCTGAATTGCAAATGCCTATATGCAGCTGACGACTGATCCACCTGTTTCCCCTCCATATTGTCCTGTCCACTCCTATTCTCCTGCCACCTCCTGGCGATGCCCTAGAGCCCAAGCCCCCTAGTCCCTGCTTATTTTCTCACACTCTCCCTAGATGACTGAAACTCTCCATGCATTTGCCCTCTCTCATCCATAGGCTCCTTTGATTGGGGTTTGTTTATCAGTTTGGAGTAGCACTCCCACATCTATCGTGTGCAAAATGACATCCGAGTGCTCATGCCTGAATGGCTTAACTTGAGACTCTGGGTTCAGCTGGGTCTCTGACATGACCAAGTCAGGAGCATGTGGCTGAGCATGGAACAAATCTCTACGCATTTTGAAAATGTGGATTGACAGCCCAGCCCCTTCATTCCACCTGGACCCACCTTGTTGGGCACAACCAAACACTTGTTTTGAAAATTCCCTTGAGTGCCTAAAACTACTGAACCCACATTGGAGTGTGTATCAGGCCAACTGCATTAGTGCAGGTTTTTGAAAATTTGACCTAGCTGTGTAAAGAATTGTAAATATATTTAATTAATTCTTACAGGTTTATAAACATATGTTCATTATGTCCCACTTATTACTGTCTGTCTGTTACAGAGATTCCAAGGTCTGCCCATCTAGTGTGCAGAGAGAAAGTGCACATACATGTGTGTAGTGGGAGTCTAAAAAGCCCATATCTTATTTATTTTTATTGTAACTTGCATGTTTTCCTTTTATAGAAAAAAATCCTTCCATTTATTATTTTCCATTTACAAATATAATCACACTAGGAGGACAGATTGTACAGTACAAATACATTCAGAAAATGTTCTGTCATTAAACAAACCTAATATAAATGTTTTAGCCTTAA
The DNA here is from genome assembly GCF_013100865.1 of Trachemys scripta elegans. Lineage (NCBI taxonomy): Eukaryota > Metazoa > Chordata > Testudines > Emydidae > Trachemys > Trachemys scripta. The sequence continues at coordinate 244,027,242 of NC_048298.1, read as the reverse complement.
ATTCAGAAAGGTTCATGAAGATAAATTTAATAAAGCAAGATAAGAATGTGAGGGAAGAAGTGAGTGCATATAACTAAATGACTAAGGTTTTGCATAGGCATCCAGATAACATTGTATTTTTTCCAGTTGCTTCTATTAGTTAACAGTTTTTTCCATCAGTGCCAGTGCCATTTTTAAGCATAGTCAAAAGAGATATCTATTTTCAATTATCGTACAATGGCTGTTTTGATGCCTCAAACAGAGACTTCACTCCATTTCCTACTACTGATTCAGAGCCCTGACATATCTACTATCTCAATACATACAAACAGGGTGACAATAGAAAGTTAACGAGGAGTCCGGTGCCACCTTAAAGACTAACAGATTTATTTGGGCATAAGCTTTTGTGGGTAAAAACCCCCACTTCTAGATGCATCTGAAGAAGTGGGTTTTTTACCCACAAAAGCTTATGCCCAAATAAATCTGTTAGTCATTAAGGTGCCACTGGACTCCTCATTGTTTTTGTGGATACAGACTAACATGGCTACCCTGATAATAGAAAGTTAAAGCCCCATGTGATGGGTTGGATCACAGAAACCTCCTTGGGGACTGCCACCTGATGTGCTGAGACAATCTCTGAGCCTGTTTTCCCTGGCAGCTTGGGACTTCAGTGTCCTGCCTGGTTTGAGCCAGCCATGCTAGCCTGCTACAAACACAGACCCAGGTCTGAACAACGTCCCCCAAAAGCTGCAGGCTTAACTGAAAACAGCTTAAGAAGTGTTTCTGTCTCCAACACTCAGATGCCCAGCTCCCAATGGGATCCAAACCCTAAATAAATCTGTTTTACCCTGCATAAAGCTTATACAGGGTAAGCTCATAAATTGTTCGCTCTCTATAACACTGATAGATATGCACAGCTGTTTGCCCCTACCCCCCCAGGTATTAATACATACTCTGGGTTAATTAATAAGTAAAAAGTGGTTTTATTAAATACAAAAAGTAGGATTTAAGTGGTTCCAAGACACAACAAACAGAACAAAGTGAATTACCAAGCAAAATAAAATAAAGCACGCAAGTCTAAACCTAATACAGTAAGAAAGTGATTACAGATGCAATCTCACCCTCAGAAATGTTCCAGTAAGCTTCTTTTACAGACTAGCCTCCTTCTAGTCTGGGTCCGGCAACCACTCACATCCCTGTGGTTACTGTCCTTTGTTCCAGTTTCTTTCAGGTATCCTTCGGGGGTGGAGAGGCTATCTCTTGAGCCAGCTGAGGGGTCTCCCAGGGGCTTAGATAGACTTTCTCTTGTGGTGGAGACCCCCTCCTCTCTCCTATGCAAAGTCCAGCTCCAAGATGGAGTTTTGGAGTCACATGGGCAAGTCACATGTCCATTCATGACTCAGAACTTTGCAGGTAGCAGCCATTGTTCACATGCTACTTTGAACGTCCCCAGGTAGACTTCTTATGTGGATTGCAGTCTTCCAAGGTTCCATTTTCCGTTAAGTGTTTCTTGATTGGGCACTTAACTTGCAAATTCCTTTCTTAAGAAGCTGACCAAATGCCTTACTAAAGCTACTTAAAATCAAACAAGTATACAGCCAATATTCATAACTTCAAATACAAAAACGATACATGCATACAAATAGGGTGAATATATTCAGTAGATCATAAGCTTTGCAGAGATATGTTACATGGCATATGTAGCACAAAACATATTCCAGTTATGTCATGTATACATTCATAAGCATATTTCCATAAAGCCTTATGGGGTGCAACATTACACCCCATGTTAACATAGTGCTTTACATATGCTACCTTAGTGCTTTTGCAACTTTCTACAAGCAAAGAATGAGAAAAAGCTTGGCATTCTCACATCTGCTCCTCTATTTGCTAGGTTTGCAAAAAGCAGCCTAGAATAAGTGTTCTGGGGTCCATTAATATTGGTTTAGATTTTTCATTTGAGAAAGTCTTAAAAAGAATTTGAAGCATCCTTTTGTGTTCAGTTAGATGGTTTCCCCTGTTACTGTTGTAATGGAAAGGCTCAGCTCTTTTCACCTTTTTTCTCCTGGACTGTAATTAATAGGATCCTGCAGAGAGTTGAGCCACTTAAAAGAATTTCCCATACGGTGGCTATTGTTGCTATATATGCTAATAAAGTCTACTAGCACCGTAAGTTAGACCAGCTCTTACTTACCTGTAAGTGGAAAGGTGAGGACAGTTGTTGAAAGGAAAATCAGTATGAACCTAGTGTGATGGGGTGTGCTTCCCATACTGGCCCTGAAAGAGGTGAATTAAGCCAGGTTGGCCCAATCGACTGATTAAGCTGAAAATGTGGGAGATTTAGGCTGTGTGGCCACTAACTAGGAGGAAGCTCATCTGTGAGGGAACAGGTGGGGTTTTTATAAACCAGGAGGCTGCCAACAATATAGGGAGCACCATAGAGGTCCCTGTGATAAGGGAGAAGCAGCATTGGTGTCATCGTTGTCAGCATCCACCAGGGGTGAGAGCAGAAAAGCTGGATACACACCTTAACTGCTTGCTATGGGGCCCTGGAGTTGAACCCAGAATAGAGGGTGGGCCTTGGTTCCTTTACTATCCACTATAGAGTGGTATTGCTAGGGGCAGTGGATAAGAAGACTGCTGAAGTCACATAGCCAGTCTGTAGAGACTTAGCCTGTTAATAGAAAATTACCTCTCTAGGATAATTTTCCACCTTCTTGTGGCTAAATTTCCTCCTGCTTCCAGGGCACGTCAGACACTGTGCACAAAAACACTGGAAGTTCAAATCCTGAGGGGGGAAATCCTGACTGAAATAAGTGGAATCTTCAGGTGCTCGCTCAGTGTCTCTCAGGATATAGTACTTGGGTGTTAGTCACACCTCACCTGCATCTCAGGAAAATCTGCTGTCACTGAAGGAAAGAACCTTTCCAGAGCTTATCTCTGAAGGATATTATCATTTTGACATTCCCAGTCTTTGAAGGTTTCTTCCAGAACTTAACAGCATCCCTATACTGTTTTGCATTGAGCCACACTATACTAGTCACTTTCTTCAGGCATAGGAGAGAGAGAGTTATTTTTCTTTCCCATTTAATATAGTTTTGGTAGGAGGTGCATGCATGATTAACTTTTCAATAATGTAAGAACAACAATGTGATGTCAGTGCATCAATCAACTTAATGAAAGATTGTAAAGTCAGATTCATTGGGGAAACACATTTTATTGATTCAATTAAGTAACATTTTAAGCATTTTGCTTAGAATTAAAATGTCCCCACATACAGAAATATATCTGATCTTACAGTATATAAAATAAGCTTTATACATTTCCAGTGCTTAAAGAAAGAGTCCTTTAGGACTCACAGATTTGTGTTTGTTACTTTTTTCTTGATCCAACTAAAAATATAGAGCCTAACGTATAAAATGGCCCAAAATGAAATATTCAATGCCCAATTGATCCCCTTCATGATGCATAAGGGAGGTGAGAATGTGTGTCTACATAGCTTTCATATTAAAGGATAGATTCTTACTTACAGTGAGAAACGCATGCTGCCAGTGACTTTCTCCCTCCATCAGCTCTGGTCTCCTATGCCATGTCCACTGAGGGGTGAACAAGGGGCCAGGCGAAGAGAAAGGAATGGTCTCCAGAATGTTTGTGGAGAGTTAGTGGGTGGAGGTGTATTGATAAACAGGAGAAGTGGAAAACCAGCCAGGGATATGATAAAGCAGAAAACGGCCTGATTCCCTGGCAGGTGCAAGTTATCACCACAAGACTCAGTCAGCATGAATCAACCAGTACACCACTCACAGCAAATATGGCACTAGAATTTCCTCATCCTCCAGGAAAGACTGGGCCACAATGACCTGGGAATTCCCTGTGGCTGCAGGTTTGGCAAATTTGTCTGAACAGGCCTTGCTGCATATCTTATGCTTGCTACCTGCATCTGAGAATAGTCTGACAATAGGTTTCTGCAATAACAAAGATGGAGAAAGACTTCTGGAAACTTTACTGGACAGCTATGCATCCACAGAGTGGTCTGAGCATGCACTGGGTGCACAGGTTGCCTTCCTATCTATCCTTTCTATAGTGTGCAATTGTATGGCAGGAGACAAGGTTTTTCCATGTACATTTTATGACAATTAACAAATATTGAAGGACAGGTTGTGACTCATACTGCATGGCTGGCTGCTCAGAGAGCGGAGAAAGGCCTCAAAGAACTTACTCTGCATTGGGCCCCTGCATGGGGCTCAGGAACAGTCTCACTGACGAATGCCAACATCGCTCTGGGCTAAAGTCACTGGTGATGCAAGCCTCCACCAATGGAGTGAGAGGGCCGTGGTGAGGGCAGGGCCAATGCCAAGCTGGTCCAGCGCTGGAGAGTAGTGTATGCTGCAAAAGAAGGTGGAGATGACTCTTCAGTATGAACTTTCCCCAGGAGACCAAGTCTGAGTAAACCAGGATTCCTCCAGGGGCTTCTGCAGCAGCATGGCTCCTCTTTGATTATCACCACTCACTTCAGGCTGGTAACTAAAGCTAAAATCTAATCCTAAAGGCTTGTCTAAACAGAAAAGTTGTACTACTTTAACTGCATGGGTTTAGATAAAATGGTACAATCCCCCCAGCCTTGTCGCCACAAGAAAGGGTTTGCCAGAGTAGAAATACCAGCAGAGTTATACAGGCAAACCCTCCTGGAAGAGATACAGCTTATACCAGCAGAGGTGTTCTTTTGCCAGTATAACTTATACCAGTTCCCGGAACAAAATAAGCTATACCAGCAAAAGGAACTTTTTGCTTGTATAACTGTATCTATATTAGGGCTTTTGCCAGCATAGCTGTGTTGGTTAGGAGTGTGGGGGTTTTTTCACTCTCCTCACTCACATAGCTATGCTGGCAAAATGTTAAGTGTAGACCAGGCCTTAGTGTAGACTAGGTCCTTCCCATACAGGAAGGGAGTAAGTTATACAGGAACCAGTATACCAGCATCCATTGCAGCTTGCAGCTGTATACCTATTTTGGTAAAAAAATAACACCTCTAACTGATTATATGGGTACAAACTTTTTGTGTGTACCAAGCCAAAGTCTTTATTTTATTTTATTTGTCTTATATAAAGCTATGCTATTGACTTATAAATAGGCATTACCACCCCTGCAAACAAGCTTACAGCTTAAAGACAACCAGAGAACCAAAAAGAAAACTATTTGAATGGGGAATCCATATAAAGACAGAAACTTCACTATATAGCAATATGCTATGAAATGTAGTAGGATCACATATTTTCTTATTATATATCTATTAATCAGAGACAAACCAAAATAGTACATAAATGTTTCCATAGGGGTTTCAAATAAATCTCCCATATCCTGTATTCTGTAAATAGTTCCCTTGAAAAGATGTAATCTAAGTAAGCAGTGTTGTAGCTGAAAGCTTGTCTCTCTCATCAACAGAAGCTGATCCAATAAAAGATATTATACACCCACCTTGTTTCACTAATCTAAGTAAGACTAGTCACCCACTCCAACTCTATTGGAGGCACTGTGTCTGATTTTTTCCACTAGGATAAAACCAGTGAAACTCTGCTAAAGTCATGAAGTTGTTACACTGATGTAAAACTGGTGTGGCACAGTAGAGAATCAGGCCCATAATCCTGACAGGATTTTAAGATTATTTTCTTCATCACCCTTAGCTGAAGCTGCATCCAGGCTTCCCTTCATGGTGACACATTCTTCAAATCAGAGATATCAGAAGATCAAGGTTACGTGGGCCGAGAGCCCGGCTGCTACAAAAGGTTAGCTAGCTGTGGTAAAGGGAGCTTGCGGATTTGATAGCAGCCTTCAACTACCTGAAGAGGATTCCAAAGAGGATGGAGCTCGTCTGTTTTCAGTGGTGGCAGATGACAGAACAAGAAGCAATGGTCTCAAGTTGCAGTGGGAGAGGTCTAGGTTGGATATTAGGAAACACTATTTCCCAAGCAGGGTGGTGAAGCACTGGAATGGGTTACCTAGGGTGGTGGTGGAATCTCCATCCTTTGAGGTTTTTATGGCCCAGCTTGATGAAGCCTTGGCTGGGATGATGTAGTTGGTGTTGATCCTGCTTTGAGAAGGGGGTTGGACTAGATGACCTCCTGAGGTCTGCTCCAACCCTAATCTTCTATGATTCTATGGCCTGGTCCACACTAACCCCCCCACTTCAAACTAAGATACGCAACTTCAGCTACATGAATAACGTAGCTGAAGTTAAAGTACCTTAGTTCGAACTTATCGCGGGTCCAGACGTGGCAGGCAGGCTCTTCCGGGATTGATCCGGGATCGATTTATCGTGTCTAGACAAGACGCGATAAATCGAACCCAGAAGATTGATTGCTTACCGCCGGACCCGGAGGTAAGTATAGACGTACCCTATGATGCAGCATGAATGCTAGTCCTATGCTTCCGAGAGCTCCTGGAGGGATTATGCCTTCTGAGGCACAGCTCCATTAAATTACCTGACAACACTCCTTCCCAACTATCAAAAAATATGGTTAGAGTATTCCTGTTGCCAACCCTTTTTGTTGACTCAATAGCTTGGGGTTCTCTATTTCCAGACTACACTACACCCTACTTGTGGTTATAGATAAATGCCACAATCCAGCCCTCCAGATATATTCAGATAGACTAACTTTAAAGTCTGGGTCATAAAGAACGATGTACGTCTTCCCTTTTACCTGTGTATGACTGCACTGTTTGGTAGCATGTGAGTAAGAATCCCCTACAAAGTTTTGGAATTTGCAACATAAAATTTTGTCTCATATCCATTTTAGCCATAAATGCCAATTTCTGCTTTAAATGGTCAATGTACAACTCCCAGACTATAACCTAGAAGTATATAGTAATTGCATGGGCAACAAATGCATGCACGATTGTTAGAGAGACTGACTGAGGACAAGTTATTTGTAATCAGACTACTTGTTAAAGTAATCAGTTATAGTAATGGCTGACTTTTTTAAAAGGTAGCATAAAATTTTCAAGTGGGACTTAGGCTCCTAAGTGATTTAGATGCTTCTGAAAATGTGACCTGCAATATGATTCCTTTTAGCAGGATGGTGGGGGAAATAGCATTGGATTCTATTTTTAGAAGATTGTCTATAGGAAGAATATATTTTCTGACATCTTGGATTTAAATTATTTTATTCTGAAAACTGAAAAAATTCCTCAGGAAGAGGAAACTGAGTTGGCTTCATTCCAAACTGGAGGAGGTGTTTTTCCTCCCAGAAGAACAGGATTTAAAATACGTGCTGGTAAAATGGTTCTCCGCAATCTGGCTATGAATAAAAAAAAGTAGCTTTAGATTTCCTGATCAGGACTGGAAACAGAAACATGGATCTTTCAGCTCTAAACCTTAAAATTAATTCAGAGTTCCATTCAAAAACACTTCCTTGAGTCAACAAAGATAGAGGGCACTGCCAGGTCTTTATGAGAGCTTGGTGAATAAAGAGGAAATAAGGGAGGGGAAGACACCAAAGGACCATCAACAGCCCTTCAACCCCTTTGCACCCACCACATTCACATACAATTATGAACAAGTCCAGTTTTCAAATGATTTAATTAGGCCTGATTTGCTTGCTGAACACATGCATAAGAAGTTAGAACCACTTTCTGACTTTGATGTGAAAGTATCATTGGAGAGACAACAGTAATTGCAGGAACAGCTCCATTAAACTAGCCAATATCCCTTCCTGGCTTTCAGAAAATGTTTAGAGTATTCCTGTTACCATCCCTTTTTGTTGATGCTATAGGACTTGTAGCTATGGGATCCTGATTCAGGGCTTTGTTGTGCCTATCTCCATTCTGTGTAAAAGCATGTCCCTTTATTCTAAGTTATTTATTAATGTTTTCTTAATTAAGCAATTAAAAAAATCACATTCCCAAGCAAATAAATGACAAAGTCAAAGGTGAGTTATTTATACGGAAAAGGAGACCAGACTATAGCACCGAAAAATGGTGAGCACATCCTGTTATTGCTATTACAAGTAAAAACAGTGCATGAAAAAAACAAGACAGACTAGTTACCCAAGTATCTCAAAAGGGGCTATTTTTAGCAAAATGACAGAAATGTCTGTGTTTGCACAGGAAGTCAAAATGATTGATACAGGCAGTGGAAGATCAGCTCCAACCCCAAACATGGGCCCCTAGAAGGAGTTTGTGAAGACAAGAAGTGACACCTCTTGGGAATGTGGAGTCTGAAATAACTCTGTAGTCACCATTTTTTTTTTTTTCAAAAATGGAAACAAAATTCTTTTAATTTTAAATGCTAAATTGAAGGCTAGATCCTTCATGCAGCAGAAAATCATTCAGTGCACCTTGGAGAAGAGCACAGACTACCTTTTCACCTATATCTTCTCCCTGATACCAGCAGCTTCCAGGTTTAAACCAGTCCTCGTTCAAGTTAGAGCAGCCTCAGAGCTGCTCTAAATGGGGCTGGCAGAGAGAAGCTCCCAAGGAACAGCTCACCTGGCCAGCACTGCCTCACCCCCCAAAAAAATTCCAAGACACCCTTTATGCCACAGATGGCATAAATGTGGCTATTTCTGGCTATCCCCTTGGGGAATCCTCAGCTGCTGCCCTAAGATTGCTTTATGTCCCCTTTGCTGCAGTGGTACAAAGGGTACTTACACAGGGATGAGGATTTAGCCCAAAGTATTTCATCTTGTTACATTATGTGCCAAATACTGCAGTCCATCCATACTTGTAACTCCTACTGATTTCAGTAAGGATTCCACATGTGGGAGGAAGGGGCTCTTAAGTGTTAAAGACAGCTTAATGTCTGGATTATTTTTTCAAAATCTAAATCAGTATTACAAAAATGCTTTACTTACAAAATAAGGACAATAGGTAAAACCATGGTTCCACTGAAGTAAATGGGAATTTAGCTATTGGCTTCAGTGGGGCCAGGATTCTACCCAATATAGTTAATATAAAGTACAAAATTTCAATTATTGAAACTAATTCAGAGCTTTTCAAAAAATATTTATTTTATATGTTTGGTGAATGTTGATTATTATTATTAACTTTTATTAGTATTTCAGTAATGACCAGAGGTCCCAGACAGGATCAGGGCCTAATTCTGCTGGAGTCTGAAAAAATTACATACAGAGAAACAGTTCCAAAAGAATTTACAATCTGAGACCCCAGTTCTACAATCATATCCACACATAAGGACCATAAATCACGTTTTAAATCTGAATGCAGGATCAAGACAAAAATTATTTGTTTCAATGTGTGTTCCTAGTGAGGGATTTGTCCTGGTTTGTTCAGGTTTGTCTATAAATGTAGGAATTGCTTGGAGTTGCTGAATTCCTTTAGTAAATATCTTGCACAAGTTGGGGTTACTTGATTTAAAGCTGTCCAGGAAACATTAATTATACTAGTGCTTGGGGATTGGCTTTTTTGTTATCTTTATCTTTTTTTAAATGATGGAATACCACAACTTGCTCATTAATTACACCTATCTCTCCTCAATGGGTCTCTGCTTTCTTTTGAAGATGAATCCAACCCCCCCCCAGCTAAAAGCCTGGCTTTTGTTTTAAAGGAGTCACTGTAGGGAGAGATACGTGTCTGATCCAAAACTCCAATTGATTTCAGTGATTCAGGGTGTGGAGGAAGGCAAACATCTAGACCTCTGCCCAAGATAGTATGGAAGGTGCAGGGGGAAAGGAATCCTTCCCTCCAGCTGTGAAGCAACTCTTCCGCTGCTCTGCAGTGACTGCTTCATCCAAGCTGAGAGGGCTTACTCAGGCTCGGTCTACACTAGCAACTTACACTGGCATAACTGCATCACTCAAGGTTTTTCCACATCTCTGAGTGACATATAACTACTAACCTAACTCCTGGACAGCACTATGTCAACAGCAGGGCTTCTCCTATCAACATAGCTGTCACCTTTCAGGGAGGTAGATTAACTGTACTGGTGGTAGAAGCCCTCCCATCGGCATAGTTAGTGTCTGTAGTGAAGCACTACAGCAGCACAGCTGCAGCCTTTTAAGAGTAGACAAGCCCTCTAAGGCACATACATGAGACCCTGTGAAGGGTAGGGGCAGGAGAGTCCAGGGTGACAGAACCCGCAGTCCACCTGCTATAGACTGTCATTCAAGGGACTCACAAGGAGCAGAGTTCCAGAATGTGCAGTGGGAAGAGTGACCAGATAGCAAGTGTAAAAAATTGGAACTGGGGGTAGGGTAATAGGGTTCTATATAAGACAAAACCCCTAATATCGGGATGGTCCCGATAATATCGGGATGTCTGGTAACTCTAGCAGAGGGTAAAAGATTTTCTACTCCAGTGTCCAAAATACAAGACAGTGCAAGAAAGGTATCCCTCCGACCACCAGGAATCATTAAAAGAGCAAGGAGAAGGAATTCTACTTCTGAGAAAAGAGGTCATGGGTGGTAGGTATCAAAGGCAGGGGGAGGCTGAGCCTCCGCAAAAAGCCGTGTGTGCCCCTGCCCCCGCTCCACCCCCAGGCTCCCTCCTGCTTCCCAGCACTGTGCTGGGGGGGGGCTCTTCCCCCAAGGCTGGGGCTAATGGGGGCTGGCCTGTGGGACTCTGCCCAGTGCTCCAGGGCTGGGGGCACTTGGGCAAACTGGGAGGGGGGGCTCTGGGCTCCAGTGGGAGGGGTGGGAGCTTGGTAAGGGGCAGGCTGAGCTGGAGGCTAGCCTCCCCAAGTTTGGGGTTCACCCGCTGCCATGAAAGAGATTGATGGCATCATGCTAAATGGTAACCTGTCACTAGCTCAAGAATTGACAGCAATGACAGCGGGACCAAACCCCAAACACAGAACTCAACCCTAGTGGGATGTATCTGCTCTTCCAGACACTCAAGGATTGTGACTTTAGTTTACACTTTGACAACACTTGAATAGCTTGGCACGCCCATAAAGTATCATGGAACAGAACTGAATTAAGTGACCTTGTTCCAGGCTGAAGGAGAAACATGAAAATGACCTAGAGAATAGAATGAGAGAAAGAGATAAAGGAAATAACATGGTGAGAAGAGTAGGAAGAGCATGAGGGGTGAGGAGGAGAGTGACAGAGATGAAAGATGAGATGTAGGCAAGAGCTGTGAAGAGCCCTAAAGGATTAGTCTGTGGAGTATATACTTCATGCAAAAAGATACAGGGAGCCATAAGGCAAGATAAAGTGGACTATGAAAGAACATAGAAATCGTACTGATCAAAGAGCATTGATATAAACACAGACTAATTTTTAAAAACTAATTTGACAAGCTGGGGGATAAACACCCAAGAGGTGAGGGGGAAGATGCAGGGGGAAAATAGCAGATGGAGGAGAGGGTTGGAAGTGAATGGGGAGGGAGGCCCAGCTTACACATTTTGTTCCAGGCTCTGTACATCTTTGCTGTGTCATGAACCTGAAGAGATGCAGAGGTTTGGCTATGGACTGAGAAGTTTAGGTACTTATCCAAATCTTACCTACACAATAGTTAAATCTCTCTAAACATATTAAAACTGAACAAGAAATGCTTGCACAGCTTGTTCAGTTATTCATTATCAATAATATTCATTGCAAATGCAACCCTTTTTTCCTATTTGAAAATCATTTATGAACCAACTTTGAGACTGATCCTTCAAAATGCAGAGCACCCTTCAACTTCAATAAGAATGGAGAGGGGCCCTGTACATTGCAGGTTTGAGCCCTCTGATGAATTTATTCACTATTTGTAATTTCTTGATGAATGACTTATGGAAACAAATTGCACCCTATGGAGACATTGCTTAAAGAGTGGGGTGTGACTGGTTGAGGGGAGCATGAAGTTATATATCCAGAGATGGACTTTCAGTTGTTCTCCAGAGTCATGGCTTTCATTCATTTTTATCCATTTGTTTGTGTGTTTTTAAAGAAAGTCTCTAGCTATTGTGATTATAAAGAAAACCTTGAAAAATGACCCAAGTGTAACAGACAATGATGTCTGCATGAGTTTGCAGAGAGCCTGAAACAATAGGTCTGAAACGTGAACTGCCCTGTCCATTGCACTGCGTGCTAACTGAGATGCCACTGCTGATATTTTAATTGCCAAAATTATTCACTATTTCACTGCTCAAAGCATGTTTTGAAGAAGGAGAAGTTGTTTCATAGTGTGAGATCTAAACCATCTCCACTGAGTGCCCGCTCATGTTGGGCAGGCTTTTAACAACAGGTGGCAGGGATGAGGATGGGAGTGGGAGTTGCAACTAGTTTCACTCTCCTGAAGTGGGGGCTCAGCTTTCAAAGTTTTGGGAAATGCTGATCTATGGGTTGTTTGCACACTATTCAATATGACTATTCGCTATTTGTTGTTCAGTGGATGATTGGTAACCAGTCACATGATATTTTTCCAGTTTTTTGATTGGATGAATGAATCTTTTTGAATAGAAGAAGAATTAATACTCTTTTTTATGCTTGAATGCCCTTGTTCGCATGCAAATATCGTTATTCATATAAAAACAGCCATTCCCCAAACCTTCATCAGAACAAAAAACATTCAGTGCGAAAGCTCCAGATTAGCAGAAAACTTGGGACCTGAACATGGTTACATTGAACAGCCATTCAGAAAACATATGAATGTTCATGAACGCTTATGCAATATTCAACCAGTTCTAGTGTTTCTTGCATTCTGCATACAATTAGGGTTTGAAGAAGGGAGAGAGTATGATAGTTCTTGTTTTCTCCAAACTGGTCCCTGTATTCCAACGGATTATGAGCAATCTTTCCAAATTGTGACAAAAATGTTGAAAGGTAAATGCTGTCTTGCGAGATTTAAAAAACAAAATCATATTAACACCTGTTGGTTTCTGTTTGTTGGTAGCCCAAACCAGAACATATTCAAACAACTTGCCTTCATCCTTAATTTCAGTGTCTGAACATCCAAGATACACAGGACATAAGAAGGCTAGAAATAAGATTCTTCATTTGAAGATTTATTAAGAATCCTTCACTTATTCACCCAGAGTCCTCAAAGAATGATCTATGTTCTCATGTGGGTATAAAAATAGCTGCCTGGCCACAAAGTATTATACATAAGGGAGTGAAAAAGAAAGACCTGTGCAAAACGTGGAAGACTGAGAGTTCCAAGGGTGACTTGGCTCCTTTTCCTCACTCTGTTTTTATAGCTGTAGGAATTCCTTATTACTTTTTCTCAAGCTGTCATCAGAGCAACAGAACCCGCTGTTATTTGGGTTTCTCTTCTCAGTAATTGGAGACAGCGGGAATGCAGTAAAGGTTGGTCATGAACGATAGGTTGTAATCTATCCACAAAATGACCCCACCTCACCTGCATTTGTTCCCTTGTATTGTGCTCTCACAGACTTCCAGTAAACATATCTGCCTCTCATTGATCATCTCTGATAGGCACACCCCTAATTGTGGCTCCATCTTGACAGGAAAATGGCATATGCATCATTGTGCTGAGATATTTTTTGTCTCTCTTTATGGGCACCATGTAACAATGCTGCTAATTTATCTGATGAAAGACATGCTAGCAAATGCTACACACAACCCAGATGTTTCCCTGCTGATATTTTAAATAGGAGCAAATAACTGTGGTGTTTGGGATGCCATTAATTCAAACTACTTGTAAGCAAAAAGAAGGTCTAAGCATTCACTTTTCACCCTTGCAGAGCTCTTCTATGAAATATCTATCATTCTTACACTGTTCTATAGGCCTAAAAAGCTAATTCATTTCTTCAGCCTCACCTCCACTGTTTTCTCACAACAATGTTAATGCTCACTTAAATAAGCATAGCAGTTTTAACCTTTTGAACTCTTTCTCCTTCAACTCTGCCCAAATCAGATCTATGGTCTGGAAAAGTTGACTCTTGCTTCACCTTTGACAGATTTTCTTATTATCCCCTGCTGACCTGTAGAGAATTTGCACTGATGCCATTCCTGAGGCACCTACAAGTTGGAGATGGACGCTGGCTCCCTATCTGATTGTCTGGCATGAGAAGCATCAATGGCATCCTATTTTAGTTCAGTTTCTGCCAATGCTTGTGATAGATATAATGAATTCACTTGCACATCTGCACTCTTCTTTTCCACTGTCCTTGAATATTAAGGCTTCTGGAGCTTAGTATACAGTGCAAAATAAGCCTCAGATAACCTGTCTACCCCAAAGATTTACTGACGAGCATGCTATCTAGGGAACAAAAGTGTGTGTGTGTGTGTGTGTGTGTGTGTGTGTGTGTGTGTGTGTGTGTGTGTGTGTGTGTGTGTGTGTGCTTTTTATAAGCCTGATTCTCCAGCTCTTATCCATGCTGAGTAGCACTTAGCTCACATGAGTCATTGTCACTGAGGTCAGAAGGTCTACCTACATACGTACTACTCAGAGTAAGAGTCGTAGAGTGAGGCCCTAAGTTATGAACGCAAAACTATAACAATTAGTTAACTGCAGGAAAGTTTGGGGTTTTTTTAAGATAGATAGATTTATTTATTTAGGACAAATTATATCAATCAAATGACAAATCCATTGTAGTATTATCCTGGGGGTTGCCTGAAATTTCATTGAAGCTGGTGGGAGTAATAGCTGCCCTTCATTCAGGATCAATGTAAGAAGCAGTAAGATAGCTGAAACAATAGGAGTCACTACCCAAAATGCAGGCCATGTGCAAAATAGTTCGAAAACTGAGCTACGTGGGTGGAGGAGTTTCACTGGGTAGTCATAGAAATAATAAAATTCATAGAAATGTAGGGGTAAAAGGGTTCTCAAGAGGTCATCTAATCCATCCCAACACACTGAGGCAGGATTAGGTATATCTTTTGGTATTGTTTTAGTGGAGCTGTGCGTGTGAGCAGGCACATCCAGAAAAACCATAGGAGCAGACAGAGAAGGCAGCAGAAAGCCCAGGACTGTCAGAAAAATACTTGTAATGTGATCCTGAGATAAAGCTTTTCGGGTTGAGTGCTGGGTGGAAAAAAAGAGGCTTGGAATATTGAGCAAAGAAGCTGTCCCCTTCTCTTTGATTCCTGCTATGTTCAGAGAAACATAACTTTGTGCATTCTTTATAAATAAACAGGAGTGCATCAAAGAAATACCAGACTCTATATATATGTCTGCCTAACAGAAACAAACCAAACACTGGCAAACACTTGGGTCAAAAGGGGTAACAGTAAATTAGCAAGCAGGATCTCAGTAATTAGGTACAGATGATAAAAAGTTAAGTGTCAGACTGTGAGATGCTCTAGTGCACAAGTAGCCTATCCTTTCCCTTGTGCAACTATGCAAGAGCCTGTCACAACAGCAGTTCCTGAATTCCTTATGCTCTGGGAAGTGCAGGGACTGCTTGGGTGCCTTCTAATCTCCACCCCTCCAAAAACAGGACAGCAAAGAGAAGGTGGGGAGAGGTAGGATGGAGGTGGGGCCATGACCCTGTCACTTATCCCCATCTGTACTGGCTCATGGAATGGAGTACATACCAAGGGAGTAATTTGCTCCATCTTAGTAAATAAAGATCATACACCTCTATGTGCACAGAAAAGGCCCTGGCAAGATTGTAAAGGCATGAACTCCCCAGTGCTTGTCTTGGGCAGCGTGCCTCTGCATAGGGCTGTGGCATAAATGCCACAAGATATACCTAAAAGTTTAAAGCTCAACTCTGCCTCACTTATTCATATTGATTGGTTAATACCTTACTCCGAAAGCAGTTCCACTGAAATCAATGAGACAACTCAAAGCATATACTACAGCTCTATTCGAGTAAGAGTGACAGGGAGAATCAGGCCCTAGTGATTTAGGGCCTGGTCCAAAGCTCATTTAAACACCCAAACAACTTTTTTTTTAATATGGCACTCTGGCACTTTTGAAAATGTTACCGATACTCTGTCACAGCATGCAAAACAACCTCAAACATGTATCACTTTTAAGCTGGTAAACTCAAAAACCTCATCCACAGTAACTAGCAAATCAAAGGTTTCAGAGTAGCAGCCGTGTTAGTCTGTATCCGCAAAAAGAAGAACAGGAGTACTTGTGGCACCTTAGAGACTAACTTGTTAGTCTCTAAGGTGCCACAAGTACTCCTGTTCTTCTTTTAGCAAATCAAACTTCTCTTTCTTTTCAAGTATTTGTCCTAAAATTCCTAAAGAGGAATCCAGTTGCCATTCACTAAATTTCACATTTTGGGCCTCATCATGCTCCTATTGATGTCAATTGGAGTTTTGCCATTGACTTAATAGGCTCAATCCTACTGCCATTTACCCTTTGTGTACCTTTGAAATCTTGGTTAGTGCTAGCTCTTTGATCTAGTCACCCTTTATGCCCCCAAGCACCAACTGAGGTCATCAGATGCTAGCCTGCTTGTTATCCCTACCAAATGTCACAGTAGGTGGCCATTGCTTTAACCATTTAGCACCATCTCTCCAGAAATTGTCAAAAATACCGATCTTGTCTTCAAAGCAGACAATTCACCCTCTTCTTAATTATCTGTTTGATACATCAAATTGTAACTATTAACTACTCTGTATCCTTTATAAAGATCTTTGAGATCTCTTGGCACAATAAGGTGCAATGTGCAATAAAGTTATTGCTGTGTGTTATAACATCCTCATTTAGAGAAAACAGCAATATCAGCTTTTCAGCCACATCATTTGGATCATAGGGCATTTCCTTATCCATCCTGAAAACTGATTATTCTAGTATAGATGGGTGTAAGATCATTATTTGCCTCCTATCAACACAAGAATACAGAGCCTGATATTTTAAACTTTTTGTTAGATCATTCAGTATTAGATGTGCTCAAGCCAAAGTCACCTTGATACTAAAAATCAACTTGTCACACATTAAACACTCTGGCTAGTGACTATTAAAGAAAAATAGTTACTTCTGAATAAGTGTACCCTTTTCAGTGGCCAGATGTAATTTTCAAGTGCTTATTATCCAACTGAGCTTGCAATTTTTAAATACCTTGTTCTATTATATCCATTCTATTACATATATTCTTTCAGTAATTTCCTTGTAAAATTAGATTTGTGCTAGCTTTCTCTCCCTTAAAGCAGTGAACCAGAGAACCGTAGTAATCTCTATTGCCTTTCATGCCAGATTTAACCTTATAATACATGTATTAAATATAGATTAACATCTTGTCTTTGAGAAATTTATGTTTAGTAGAACATGCCAAAGTTTCATTAAAAAAATAAATCAATATACATTTCATGGTTAAAAAAAAACAGGGTTTTTTCAATGTTCTTCTTCAGTCACAATTATCAAGCTTTTCTGAAGAGTACAAAACATTTCACCTGTACTAGTGTGACTAGGCTAATGGCTGTTTCATGATCAATGTTTTTACAGTGTAATGAAACTTCATTGAACAAAATGACTTTTTTCAGTCCCATAAATCATAATTTGGTACCTGCTAAAATGTGACAGTATGAAACTTTTTCCAATCTAACAGATCTCTGTGGATTTAGAAGTTTAATTCCCAATTTAAAAATACCATCTATAAGAGATATTTGATTCCATGTTGAAAAACTTGTCTATACAAAGATGCGCTTTGTTCTAGTTCTCAAAGATCTAGAAGAAAAATAAAGATGTCATTTCATCAGAAAGTCAGTTTGATTCCCCTGGGGATTCTGAGCAGTAATATTAACAAAATGGAGGGTCACTGTACTTAACGTCCAGATGGACAGGCCTATGACAACATCGATTAAACAAAGCCATTATTTTCAGGACTTGTAGAAATGCAATTTGAACAGTCAGATGTTCACTTCAAGAAATAATAGCAATATATAACAATTGTGGAGAGTTGCTGTTGGAACCCTCACCCTACAGACCTTGTGCAAATGTTACCACTCTGTTTTACTCAGATTCCTGGGGCCCGCAGGTTTCTATCCAATAGAAAAAAACTGCTACTCTTAAATATCGTATTTAACTCCTAATAACTGTCAAAGTTGCACATTTTGAAATTTTTGTATTGGCTCTATGCAGCAATGGAGACTCAGATCCAAAGTATATTTCCTACGTGGCAGGGCAATAAGTTATTACTCTACAAGCAGGCATTTTTTCCCTAAAACTGAATAGGGTCTTTCTGGTTAGAGTGAGGAGTATTAATCAATGAGAAATTTAAAACAATTTGGAATTTTTAATTGTAACCTACTTGGGTTTTAGTAAACATGGCCGCTTTAAAACCTCATCCTGAGGCAGAGGAAGCACTGATTGTTCCATGTAGAGGGGTCTGGAGAAAAAGAGAGTGACAGGTGTTTGACGGGGAGTGGAGGGGTGGAGCTCTAGGTGACAGCCTATAGAAACAGAGCAACTGACCAGGGATCTCCCAGGACAGGAACCAGAAGGAGTGCTGTGCCAGGAAGGAATCACCCAAGAAGGACAAACTAGAGCCAAACCCAATATCACTGTCGACCAGAGCTGTATGAGGCCATGAGCAGGGCCACCAAGACGAGGTTCGGGCCCCGGTGAAAAAAAAATTTTGGCCCCCCCAGCAAGGGTGGACCAGCTAAACAGGGCTGATGGGCGGGGGGGAAGCCGGGCCCCGGACCCCCTTTCAGACCACCGGGCCCCGGTAATTTGTACCGGCTTCCCTGCCTCTCATCGGCCTTGGCCATGAGTACTGGGGCTTGTGACACTGCATTGGGAAGAAGGAAGCAGGCTATAGCCAGTCAAGTGGGGAGGTTGGTGCTCTGAGTAGGTTTGCAGAGGTCAGCAGAAGAGGGCACCAGAGGAGCTCACTGGGGAAAGTTACTGGTATTGAAGATGACCAGGAGCATCTGAGAGTTATGGCCAGACTAGAACTCTGCCCTAGGGTTCCTGTACCCTGAGCCTACACACAGTGCTCGGCCTCTATTCTTTTATAATGTGGTACCACTGGGCCTATAAGACCTCATGTTGGATGTAACCCTGTTTTACCTCTTCCCCTCTTGTTTTTCTGCATTCATCCCACCGTAAATGAATAGCTCCCTTCCTTACATTCATTGTAATCCCTTCCTATATTCTATTTCAGTGAGTTTGTGTTTACTACAGGTGGCTTGGAATGGGTACCCCTGGAGTATAAGGAGTTTCCCTGGTGCTTTCCTGAATGTGCCATTTCTTGGACAGAGCTGCCTGTTGGGTGGACTCCATTTTGGCCACAGGGGCACTATAGTTACTTAATAATAGGAATACATAGGACCAGATTATTTATTAATTATTATTATTAAATGCCCAGGAAATGCTGTCCCCATTGGTCATTATCACTTGGAGTACATGTACACTTTAAGCTGGAGGTATCATTTTCAGCTCACACAGACGTAGCTGTGCTTGCTCTGATGGAGCTAGTGCAGTACAAGTATCAATGTACCTGGGGTGGCATAAACTGCAGGAGAGGCTAGCCACCAGAGTATATGCCTGATGTCTCAGACAAGATTGTACTCAGGACAACCAGTCCCTGCCACTTGCCACTCACGCTGCAGCGGCTGGTAGCTATACTTCAATGTTTAGTGCACTAGCTTGATCAGAGCTAGCATGGCTTTATCTGCTCGAGCTGGAAATTACACCATCAGCTCCAAGTGTAGATTTACCCGTAGTTGAATAACACGTTACTACAGTGCTTGAATCAGAAAGTGGAAGGAAAGATTTGGTGTGACATTTTGGAAATCGAGGGAGAGTCAACAGCTGTTTGCATTCAAGATAACCATCTTTACATGAAAGAAGTTACAATGTTTCCTTCATGCAAGGAAGAGTGAGGGGAAAGTGATGGCAGGAAAGTAGGGTGACCAGACGTCCCGATTTTATTACTTGTTTGTCCCGCGTCACGACTGACGTTCGGTCGGGACGCGAATTGTCCCGATATTTTGCCCTCTGGCGGCTCCCCCCACCCCAACTCCACCCCGGCCCCACCCCAACTCTGCCCCACCCCAACTCCGCCCCATCCCTCCCCCATTGGATCCCTCCCCAAATTCCCGCCCTTGTCCCGCCCCAGCCCCTCCCCCTCACTGTCCCATTGGATCCCTCCCCAAATCCCTGCCCTGGCCCCCCCTCTTCCCCAAGCACGCTGCATTCCTCCTCCTCCCACCTCCCTCCCAGGCTTGCGCTAATCAGCTGTATGGCGGCACAAGTGCTGGAGAGAGTGGGGGAGAAGCAGGACGCAGCAGGAGGCGGAGCGGAGGCGAGCTCGTGCTCAGCCCCCACCAATTTTTCCTATGCTCCGCCGGCTCTTGGGTTTTTTTTTTTTTTTTGCTCCGCCGGCATCCCTCCTTCCCCCCCGTCCCGATATTTCATATCTCTCATCTGGTCACCCTACAGGAAAGACAACATCAGCCCCTGATAAGAAACTTTAAGATCTGAACAGGGATGAAATCAGGTGAACTAATAATGAGACAGCAGCAGAGGGAACTGGAGAAAAGACATCCTTAATGGCTATACCTTGTGTGTCTTGAGCTGTTTCTAAAGCCTCATAATAAGAAGGTCAAATTAGATCAAATAAAACAGGGTGGAATTGAACAATACAATTAGGCCATAGTCAGAAAGTAATTACTTCTTGGTCCAGTACAGATTGCATGTTACTTCTTGAAACTCTATATTATTATTATCATCTAAATAATAGATGTTAGCCAGCACTGCAACTGGGAGTGAACTGGAAAAAACTGAGTTAAAAGTCACTTTGCTATATGTTATAACATCACAATGTATATTAAAGCTGCAATAAACTTAGAAGTTAGACTTTAGGTGGGAGAGATGGTGGTGGTTATACCAAATTTATGTTTATATTCCAATTTTGTCAGAGAAAAAATGATAAAGAGGAGTGTGACACTGAAAAGCCTATATTATTACAATCATTTAATATGCAAAGTTGCAATAAGATCTACAATTTGATTCCTACTGCTATGTATTCATCTAATTTCTGCCCTTTGATATTGTAATAAAAATGGTTACTGTATGTACAATATCTCACTGATAGGATTTACACATGCTGATAACTTTAGCCCACTCTAGAGAATTTATTTTAGTTTCCTGTTCTTACTTAAGCTTTCTTCATCCCAGTCATCTGTTCTTCCCTATGTTCACTGCAGCTGATGACAGCTGGGTTTCATAATGTTTGCACCCTGCAAGTTCCCCAATTGAAATAATCTATTCTCCCTATAATAGTTCAAGAATACTACATTTGGAATCCTGATGCAGATCTTCAGATGGCATAAATCAACATTGCTTGACGGATATTTCAATGGCACCTTGCAGAAACTACTCTTCACCCAGAGAAGCAAGAATCAGAACCCAGAACTGTAAGCACCTGAAAACCATAAATTCTTCACATCTCCAAGCTACTGTAACAGGACACTTCTAAGCTTCTATAACCAAGCAAGAACCACACCTAACCTGAGGTAATCATATCAGACCTACTTGCAGACACTTCTTGCTGAAAACTAGTTGACCCAGAAAATTCTGACTTAATTCCAATAGGTTAAAGGAGGTTGTGGTTTTTACTCTCTCTCTCACCCATTTCTTTATACATCCATCAGAAGAATTTCATTTCACTGGAAATTATGATCTCATCAGTGGCACTGAAAATCAAGAAACACACCATTTTAAATGTCCACGCCATCTTGATGAAAGCAGGTGCCTGCAGACACTGTTATAGTTAAAGTTTGTCAGAATTTCCATTATAAATCTCCTCTCTCTCTCTCTCTCTCTCTCTCTCTCTCTCTCTCTCTCTCTCTCTCAATAATCTTATACTGTGCTTTGGCCATGACAGCACGTTCCAGACTGAAATTGAGCCTGATGATTAGTAAAAGAGAAGAATTTTACTTTTTGACTATTTTTAAAACAAATTCAGGACCGTTTGAGGGGCGAGGAGGAGCAGGGGTTATATTCTTCTAGCCTTACCATACTGGGTCAGAATTGCAGTGGCATTCTGGCAGAGAAGATCAAAGGAGATGGGAAGCAGCCAGATCTTCCCAATTGGCATGGGGAAGTTCCCAGACAGCATAGCCTCCCATATCAAGAAGCCTTACATGGAAAAAAAAGCTCTAGCAGTTACTTGGGCTTGTGAACAGCTCAGTGCATACATGTTTGGGTTGCGTTTTAACATAGAAACTGAAAATAAACCCTTAGTGGCATTATTGGATGCAGAACCACTGGATGACCTTCCACCCTAGAATTCAAAGATTTTGACTACAGCTGATATGATTTTCTGTCAACACAGAACATACAGCAGGAAAAGCACTCATAACACCAGACACTCTATCTAGAGCCCAGTTGAGCAGCCACCAACAGGAAAAGAAAAGGCTTTATAGAAAGATGTCAGAGAGTCTACATTGACCTGATTCTGGCATCAATTCCAGCATCTCCAGCCAACTGCAGCAACGTAGAGATGAACAACTAAAGGATTGGACTTTCCAGAAATTAATTTAACTCTACCAAAGAAGGTGAGGTCAAAGGAATCAACTTCCAACAGACCTAATATCATATTGGCAGGACTGAAATGAACTTCCCAGGTGTGATGGCCTGCTTCTGAAACTACTATCCCTAGGGTACTTCAGAAACAGATGCTATCCAAATGGACCAGATGCTGTGAGTAGGCAAAATGCATCGACATGTGACTTGCCCATTAGACTCCAAACTCCATTTTGTTGCTGTAATTTTCCACACTAAGAACAATGGGATTGCCTCCAATGGCAGGAACTATAAAAGGCCCTGGAAACCCCTCCATTTTGCCTCTATCCTGCTCCAGCTTCTTTCTTGCACAAGCATCTGCACTATGAACTTATACTAATGGGAGCATTCTAACCAAGGAATTGAGGACCTTCCAGTGATTTGGAAGTAGCCAGAGACTTATCAAGCCAGCAGTTTATTCCATCACTGCTACAAGCCTAAACCAAGAACTTTGCAATTACTGTATGTATCTGATTCCTTTAACCAATTTTAACTCTCACCTTTCTTTTGTTCCTTCATTCTTTCTTTCTATAAATAAACCTTTAGATTTTAGATACTAAAGGATTCATCAGCGTGATTTTTGGGTAAGATCTAAGTTATATATTGACCTGGTTGTGTGGCTGGTCCTTTGGGATCAGAAGAACCTATTATTTGATGAGACTGGTTGTAAAGAACCACTCATCTCTAAATCCAGTGTTTTTGGTGGTGACATAAGAACAGGAATGCCTTTATGACTTCTTGTTAGCCAGTATGGTGAAACAGAAGTTTACTTTTGTTGCTGGTTTGGTATACCCTATGGGGGATTAGCCACCAGTCTTGGGGTGTATCTGCCCTATTTCTCAGCAGTTTGTCCTGAATTTGGCATCCTTAGTTCTAACCCACTGAGGCATGGTTACACTGGCCCCTAGAACAAAAGAATGTGCAAAGAAGTGTTGTCTAGTGATTAGAAATAGGTTGACAATCATGACTTCTCACAGAGGCAATGAGTGGTGGGGGAGTATGTGGGGCCACGTGCCCCCCAAGATTTGCTGCTTGGCTTGTACTGAGCATGCTCACAAGGACTGAGTATGCTCAGTAACACACACACACACATTATCAGCAGGCATGGGTCATCTCTGACTTCTAATTTACATTCCTAGTTCTTTTGCTGATCTTGGCCAAGTTAATTTGTCTTTCTGTGATTCAGTTTACCTATCTGCAAAAAGGTTGCAATGATTTATCATGGGTTGTTGTTTAATTAATGTTGGTATCGTTCTTTGAGATCCTGGGATAAAAACCACAAAGAAGTGCAATAGGATAGGTGTTCTTAGGATACACTGAAATGGTTCTGAAGAAGAGGAAGCTACTATGCTCCCCATTAGATGGCGAGTCCTTACTTCAGTGGGAATTAGCCTGAGTAAAAGACTGAATAAAAAAGGAACAAGGACCTCAGAGTCCGACCCTGTATTAATAGTAATTGATAATGGTGTATGATGCAATGCTGCATTGGTAGTAGTAGTAGTATGGTAGTGTCTAGAGGCCCCAACCAAGATCAGAGCCCCATTGTGTTAGACATTGTGTTACCTTGGATTTGAGGAGGGTGTGTACCCCAGAATGTGATCAAGCCAATTGCAACCATATTATGTGCATATAACTACCATGAATTAATGAAATAGAACACCACATAGTTAAGGGTTAATTTGGAGACAGGCTTTTAGAAGCAAGGTGGGCAGTTTCTGCTAATCAGAATGGGAGGAGGGGACAAACAAGTAAACAAGTGAAACTGAAAATCTTGGTGGCTGGAAAACCTTGAGTCTAGATGCCTCTGATATTAGAAAGTTTATTGAATGTTAGGAAAAGTGATGATCCAGTAGAGGTTATTATGACCTATGTGTTTAGGGGGGAGGGATAGCTCAATGGTTTGAGCATTGGTCTTCTAAACCCAGGGTTGTGAGTTCAATCCTTGAAGGGGCCACTTAGGGATCTGGGGCAAAAGCAGTACTTGGTCCTGCTAGTGAAGGCAGGGGGCTGGACTCAATGACCTTTCAAGGTCCCTTCCAGTTCTAGGAGATATGATACCTTTATTTATTTGTAGAACTTAGTTATAAAACATTAGCTAATAAAGTATACTTTGGACCTCTGAAGCCATCTTGAGAGATGTTTTTCCTGACACTCTTTCTCTTCCATTGAACAACTGGCCACTGCGTACTCACTGAATACCGTTCCAGTTGTTAGGTAAATATCTAGGATATGCTAAACCTTATTACTTATGATTGTGTGTGCTTAAATCTAATAAACCGCAGTTTTTAGATAGAACACGTGGACTTGCATGAATCTTATCAGATGGAATTCTGTGTTCCTATGAATTTATTCCTGCCCACCTGGAGTGAAATAGTTAATTTTTCCCTGTTAGGGGTTCTGAAAACCCTGGGTAACAACTGTATACACACATAGTGAGAGATGATCCCTGCTTCCAAAGAGTTTATAGAGACAGACAATGTGTGGAAAAGGAAGCAGAGGCCCAAAGAGGTGAAGTGGCTTGCCCTAAGTCATACAGCAGGTCAATAGTAGAGTTTGGGAATAGCACTAAGGTCTCCTAAATCTTAATCCAGTGCCCTACACTGCCTGAAATCCAAGTTTGTATATGGAGCCTCCTGCTCAGAGTGGCACTTTGTCCCCCTCTAGTGGTGGCTAGACCAGGTTGATATTACTGAGCCTACTACAGCCTTGGCTACAAGAGAGCTGAATCTTTTAGCTCTGACAGTGGAGGCTCATGCATTTAGCCCAAAAAGTCCCAGGTTTGATCCCTGCTGCTGACATCCGTGTGTGGGTTGGCGTTACATAAGTATGTTCACTGAATAGAAATAAAAATACTTTGCTTAATTTAAAGGATCAATTAATACAGCAATAGGTTTATAGTCACTTTAAATTCCATAACATAAACAGGTACTGTTTTTTCATATTTGCAGAAGGCTCAGAAGAAATCAGCTATTTATAATACTCCACAGCTGAAATGCTATTTTGAACGCACCATTTTGTGGGCATGTGTCACAATCAGAACATGGGTGGTCTGACCTTTTGGTCAGAGCAGGAGTCGAGAGTCAGGTGGGGTCCAATCACTGGGAGATCAGAGTTTGAGACAGGCCAGAAGGCAAAATGAGAGTCAGGTGTCAGGAAGAGTCCGATCGCCAGGAGATCAGAGTTTGAGACAGGCCAGAGGATAAACCAGGAGTCAGGTGGCAGACAGGGTCAGGTTACCAGGAGATTAGGAGCAGGTATTGCAAGGAAAGCAGTCCTGAGCAGGGAAAACCCAGTTGCCTGGACAACTTCCTGTTCCTATGCTTGGGTTAAATAGAGGCTGGGGACCAATTAGGAGCCCCGGGGTTCCACCAACCAGGCCTGGAGTCCTCTGTTAGAGTTCAGTTGCTATTTTAGCAGCTAGTGGCAGGTTGGGACTGTCTAGGCCTGTGGACCAGCATTCAAGACCCACACCACTGATATCATGTGTCACAGGGATCACAAAATACTGTGGCCCAGATCATCCTTTAAGTCACAGCCAGCAGGAAAGGGTAGTGTGGTGCTGCTGCAGGGGGAGCACTGGCAGGCATTGTGCAGAGCTCCCAGTGTGTGGGGCATGTGTACACCCACCATAGACTCCCACATATTCTATTGCCAATATATATGGAGCAGAGTCATGGCCTGCTTTGGAGCACCATGTGCCCCTGGGGCATGAGGGATTGAGCAGGTACTGTATTCAACCTTGCAAAAACTTCTAGGATGGAAATCAACACTAGATTGAGACAGAAACAAATATTTGCATAAACTAAAGCCAGTTGAGTAATTTGTTTCAATAAAACTCATTGCTCAGTTTGTCATTTTTTAAATAAAAAAATATTCAAAAATAATGTTTCTTATTCATCCAGTACATGGACAAATAACATTCCGTGGCATTTTTTTTTTTCAGAGCAGGCCCAATTGTACCACCCTTACTTACTTAAGGTCACAGAAGGAGGTCTGTGACAGAGGTGGGAATTCACCCTGGGTCTCCTGAAGTCCCAAGCTCATACCGTGGCCCTTTCTCCCACTTATAAATGTATGGGCTCAACAACTGACCTATGCAGTATATGTAGGGCCCTCCCAAATTCATAGCCATGAAAAACACATCACATACCATGAAATCTGGTCTTTTGTGTGCTTTTACACTACACTATACAGATTTCACGGGGGAGATCAGCGTTTCTCAAATTGGGGATCTTGACCCAAAAGGGAGTTGCAGAAGGGTCGCAAGGTTATTTTAGGGGAGTCACACTATTGCCACCCTTACTTCTGTGCTGCCTTCAGACCTGGGTGGCCAGAGAGCAGCAGCTATTGGCCAGGTGCCCAGCTCTGAAGGTAACGCCCCGCCAGCAGCAGTGTAGAAGTAAGAGTAGTAATACCATACCATGCTACCCTTACTTCTGCACTGTTGCCTTCAGAACTGGGTGGCCAGAGGGTGGCGACTGCTGACTGAGGGCCCAGCTCTGCAGACAGTAGCGCAGAAGTAAGGGTGGCCAGCACGTCCCTCGGCCCGCGCCACTTCCCACAGCCCCCATTGGCCTGGAGCAGCGAACCGCGGCCAGTGGGAACTGTGATTGGCCGAACCTGCGGATGCAGCAAGTAAACAAACCGGCCCGGCCCTCCAGGGGCTTTCCCTGAACAAGCGGGGGAGCGGCTTTGAGAACCACTAGTATATGCCATAATATTTAGGCACAACTGGTTGCATCAAGGAGGGAATTTCTGCTGTAACTCTGGATTGTCTATAAATTCATATCCTCTGCCCTTCATTTACATAATTTAACCATGTGGTTAAATATACATCATGCACCTAAACACATAGCTACATCAATAGGGAGGAGAGGCTTTTATCATTCTAGAGAGTTTGGCTGCAGTGAGCATTGAGGGAGCTTTCAAAAGGAATGTGATAAAAGTGGTGTCAAATTCAAGACCATGATCTGTCCCAGAAAAGAGTATCCCTTTTCATCCCTTTACTTCTCTAACAAGTAGTAGTAAACTATGTCTTAATGTTTAAAACACAGATTTGTTTTAAACTGTAGCTTTGAAAGCAGGGGGCTGTGGATTCTGTAATGTCACTGAATCTCTTTTATGAGTCCACTGTGGAAAGCAGCTAACTCTCAGTAGGATTATATCTTGGCAAGAAGCAAAGTTAAATGCCTAAAGTGATCCCACTGTGTGTTAATCACATGGTTAACTTGTTAAATTTAAATTTCATTTGTTTCCCTTTGTAGCTTTGTAGAAAGTTTATTGATAAGGTATTTTTATTGTTTTCTTCTGGGGGATTCAGCATTGATCAATCAGGTTTCTGTCCATGACTTTCATAATTAGTGACTGAGTATGTTGTTGAACAAGAAGAGTTAATGATAGGTCAAAATCTTTTGTAGAGTCCCTTGTTGTGTAATTGTTACCTTGCTGGGTTTGTAGGTTGCTGCAATTTGCTTTGATTTTGATCTTATTTTCTTGGAAAATTGCTTTTATATAAATAAATGTGATTAATTTTTAAGGTCTTTCTTCTTTGATTTCAATTTAATCAGCTTGATTTGCTGACTTTCTTTTTCAGTGACTGGTTGAGGTGATCACGGAGCTGATGACCCACAGAACTGCAATATGGGGGAATGCAGAGACTGTGGCTCTCTTGCTCCCTCAATACAGTGATGCCATTTGTTTTGAAATGTGTACCAGTGTCCATCATTAAAGTGTCCGGACACCTCACATAATTAAAAACAATCACTTGTAAAATAGCAAAATATTTTCTAAAGGCTTTAGTGACTCGGGAACAGAACGTTGTGCACACTGATAGCATCATAGAACCTCTGATCCCCTAATACATTGATCTATAGAGCGAGACCAAACAAACACATTTTACACAGTATCCTGCAACTCACAGACTTGGATGCCAGTAAATCCCTTGACGGAGCATGGCACACCTACTAAGGCCACCCTGCTATGAGCTTTGAAGAGTTGGACCCTAGGAACCAACAACTAGAAAGACCCAGCACACTGTGAATCCCATAGGACATAAGAGAAGAGGGGATCCACAAACCATTCAGCATACTAGAGATCATAACCAACACCTGGAAATGTGCTTGGAAATAACAGGCAGCCAGTCCTGAGCATGCAGCAGCGGTGTTGTATGTTGTCTTCTGATAACAAGTACTATGTAAGAGCTAAATATTATTATTAATTAATATACTTTATTATTACAGTATATTGACCTACTTAAAGGATTAACCTTGCATTTTCCACTTGCTGTACTTTCCAGATACTTTCATTGGCAGTCCCAAACAGAATACACTGCAGTAAGCTATCCTGAAGATATGGATCAGAAAGGCACAGCTTACTATTGTGTCAAGGTCTGCAACCAAAAGGCACCTAGGCCAAACACAAAGCAGAGAGGAAATAAAGGGAAGATGAGTCCCGGTGAAAAAATATGTTATCTTCAGTGGTCATGTATTCCTCTGTTCTTTATCCACAGGAACAATCACATTCCCCCTCACCCTTTACAGACAGATCAAAATGTGTCATTTATACCACTGATTCATTGTGACTGCAGGAATCTTCACTAGATAAATACAGGGTTTCCTCTTTCAGCTGTTTCATCCTGTTCTTGCAATCATAGGTGCCAA
This sequence comes from Trachemys scripta elegans, assembly GCF_013100865.1. NCBI lineage: Eukaryota > Metazoa > Chordata > Testudines > Emydidae > Trachemys > Trachemys scripta. The sequence goes on along the minus strand of NC_048298.1, from coordinate 243,998,230 downwards.
CTTTCCCCCCGCCCCCCCCCCGCCCCTGGTCCCACCCCAACTCCACCCCGCCCCCATTCCAACCTCTTCCCCAAAGTCCCCTCCCTAACTCTGCCCCCTCCCTGACCCTATTGGACCCCTTCCCCAAATCCCTGACCCGGCCCCACCTCCTCCCCGAGTGCGCCACAGCTGTTTTGTGGCGCAAGCACTGGGAGCTAGGGGGAAAAAGCAGGCACATGGCATGCTCAGGGGAGGGGGCGGAGGAGGAGAGGACGTGGAGATAAGCTGGGGCGGGGGGGCGGGGTGGGGAGCTGCCGGTGGATGCAGAGCATCCACCAATTTTTCTCCGTGGGTGCTCCATCCCCGGAGCACCCATGGAGTCGGCACCTATGATCACTACCTCACTCACTGCCAAACCTGAAGAAGACCTCTGTGTCGCTTTAAAGTTTGTCCCTTTCACCATCAGAAGTTAATCCAAAAAGATATTACCTCACTCGTGTCACTCGCTCTCACTGACATTCACGTTTATCTAATGTATCAGGGATCTCAATCACCACAGATACAACTGTATTCCCAGCCAAAAACTTTAATATTGAGTAAAGCTAGAGAAGATCTCTCCACCATCTGCTGCATCTTGAGGAGGAGGCTGTCCAGCTGAAGTTCTTACTGGGAGGAGAAGGCTCAAAGTCTGTGTGTCTCACACCAAGAGGTATGGAGGAGGGGAAAAGAGACTTCTTTATGTGGGAAGTATGGTGGAGAGGATTCATGTCTCTATGGAGTTCCTTTATTCGCTGCTCCCTGGAGTGCCTGCAGGAGACATTCTCCCCAGCATCACACACAGAAATCCCATAGAGGAGTTAAGGGAAGTGGTAGTGTCTCAATGAGTAGGAAGGATAGTGTCAGTTTCTCCTAGCGCTTCTTTTGGGAGAAATGTGTGACACCCTGACATCCTCTTATTCACCATTGTCATGTAATTAGGATATGTTTTGCACAAAGTATGCCTTGTGAGGTATCATTCTAAAAGTCTTGATCTGCTAGACATTAATATCTCATTGGACTTTATGTGCTATCATTGTATGTGAAATTATGAAATTTGGCTATGTATGTATTACTGAAACACATGAGGTTGAAAACACCCACAAGCAGCCTTTCAGGTACAACAATAAAAGGCCAAACAATATTAATGGCTTATTGAGGAAATGCACACAAGCACAAGGATTACCCCATGAACTGTGTAAGTAGAAACCTCTCAGAGATAGCACTATACAATGGGAATTGTTTGACCCAGGTCACAGCAAAAGAGCTTTCCAGCAAATGGGAAGAAGATATAAAAGAGGGAAATTACATCATGATGGTACCTCACTCTCCCTACAACAACACACCTGGAAATACCTGAGGAGCAAAGACTGCACTGGGGGAAGTGATGGTGTATGTGTGAAAACCTGGGAAACCTAAGTGGCAAAGCAAAGGCAGCTTGTGCCTTAAGAACCTGCCAGCCTGTTTATCACTCAGGGTAAGAATTTGCTATTTCAGATCCTAGTTATCTAGTATGTTAAGATCAGTTTGCATTTTTGTTTATTTACTAGGTAATCTGCTTTCATCTGCTTACTATAACTTATAATCACTTAAAATCTATCTTTTTGTAGTTAATAAACTAATTTTATGTTTTAATCCAAACCAGTGTGCGTTTGACTAAGGCATCTGGGGAAAATCTCAGCTCAGTTACCACAAGTGTGCATGGTCCTCTTCACATTGAGGGAGAGGCAGACTGGGTGTTAAACCCAGATACTGGCCAGATTTGACCAGGGTAAGATTGTACTGCTCTGGGGTCCTAGGCTTGGAGGCTGGTGGTTAGAGAGCCTGAATGTAACGGCAGCTGGGTGTGTCCATAACTGTGTGAATGCTGGTGAAAGTGCAAGCTTGGAGGGCTTTGCAACTTGTCACAGCAGCACAGTACGAGATGCAGCCCAGGCTGGTGGGTCAGAGGGCTCAGAGGTAGCCCAGTTCCAGGTAGCACCTGGGGGGGAATCCATCATAAAATGTTTATAGCAAAAGTAGGGATCTAAGGGGGACAATAGAGAGCCAGGTCAGCATTTATGGTCTAGGAGAGGCGCTCTGAAGGATGACTTTGGGATGGGGAGTTGACAAAAGCACTGCCAGGGAAGAAACTGTAATTTACAAAGAGAGAGATTTTAAGTGAGTACAAGTAATGAGACATAAAAGTCAGAAATGGTTACAAGAAAAATAAAGACAGGTGTTAGTAAACATCTTAACTTAACAAACTATAGGAGATTCAAGCAAAATTTCTCACCATATGCTTTCAGCAGTCTTACTGACCAAACCCTTCTCCAGAGTACAACACTTGCTTCCTTTGTCACTTGCAGCACAGTGAATGCAATGGACAAGGAGAGAGAAAGGTGACTGCATGTTTGTCCCTCCCTTTTTATAGTTTCAGTTCCCTTCTTGAAAAATATTTCCAATTGCACACCAGGAGACAAAAAGTCTATGTGGAAGGATGTTCCCTGCTGCTTTTTCCTCACCTATTTCAGCTTCCTTTCTTTCCCTTCCTGCTTGATGACTCTGTTTTCTGCTTAAATGTAAATGAAGCAGAGCACACATTCCTTTGAATAGGACAGACCTGTTTGCCAACTTTTGTTTGGGCAGAGCAGTGGGATTTGGAACCATACAGGGGTACCTTATAACTTCACATACAATGTTGCCACATATATTTCAACCAGGACAATACTGACCAGCAAATTATGTGCCTCCAAATGATACCTCACAAGGCATACTTTGTACAAAAATTATTACAATAGTGTATAGTGTGTGAACACAGGCATACATTCTGTCACAATAGATTTTATATGTGAGGCTTCAAATTAAAAACCAACCCCCCTCCCAGCACGTTACCTGAAATTTGAGAATTTGTGGCAGATCAAAGTTTCCTGTCAGTACGCATCTATACTAATCACTAAAACCTTTTGCACTCAAATATAGTTAAAAACAAATCTTCTGCACTAGTTCTACCCAAGGATTAACGTATAAAAGGTTCAGAAGGCTTTACATCAACATTTCTGACCTGTGTGTGCAAAATAAATGGGTAACAGTTTTCAAAATTGTTACTTTGCAGAGTCTTATAACTCCAAAATGGCCTCCAAATTAACTTCACACTATCAAAAAAAATCCTGTCGCCTGTGCAGAGATTGCACATAGGGAATCTGATTCAGAAAGAAGTGGGGTTTTTTTCAAAAATCGGTGAGAAGATGAACTATTGGAAATATTGGAAAGTGTCTTACAACAACCTTAACAATGAAGCCACTACTTTGACTCTATAGTGAACAACTTTCTAAATAGATCAGAAGCAAAAAAAAAAAGAAAGAAAGAAAGAAAGAAAAAGGAAAAAAAAGGGGGCAGCGGGCATTCTATGTTCTCCATTCAAAGTGAACCATAATATCTGTTATACATAAAAGAAAATGCCCAGAAAAAAACCTCCTAAGAAGTGCTTAATTAACCCATAAACCACAAGTGTTAGTGTACCATAAATATTCATCTAGTGAAGGGTAGTGGGATAAAACCTGAGTACATGCCACAAGTTTTTTATCTCCACAGCTATCTGGAGTGGGATATTTACAGTAAATTACAGCTGCACAGGCTTTACTCCACAGCCGTATGGTTTATTATTCAACAGATGTAAGCCATAAAACAGCTTTATCTATTTTGTGGTTCAGTGTAGTACTAATAAAATAAACTACAAATACCTGACTTATAGCTCTGCTGGTATCTTTGCACTCCAGTGAGGTTCAATATTGATGCCAGATATAATGAAAGTGATCTAAAAAATGAAGTGCGTTCTTCCTTTTTCTTATGATTTCATAAGGAGCTTTAAGATTTGAATGAAAAGTGCTGGGCAATAATTTGTTTTTCTATTGATTTTTAGGCTGGACTATAGCCTTCATTGACAGTTCATTTTTGTTTCCTCCAGACTGGAAAGGAAATTGCATTGAGTCTGCTCTGTGCCTTGAAGCCCACATAATTGATATTCCTTAATCATTATAGTGGAGCATGAAGTTACTTTATATTGCAATTATTATATATCCCTGGTAGGATCTATTTAGCTAAATAAAAATGGGTGATACAACAAGAAACAGGATAGCCCTGTTGTTTTTCTCTGATATACCAAGTCCAGGAAACAGAAAACAGAGACTACTGGCTTGTCTTGCAGGTGTTTTGGCGTTAGGCTGCTCAGCAGATGTGAAGTTTATCATAAGAGCAAATGCAAATATTTGCCCTTGTTTTCAAATGTGGTGGGAGAGGAATTCAGTTTTCAGCCCACACATTTGGCCATAAACATTCTCAACAGCAATAACATTTATATTTTTGTTGGGAATCTCACCATCAGCAAAACTAGAAATTGTACCTCACAGGTGGAGGAGTTGAATATGGTGGAAAGCATTTTATGAAAAGTTCTCATCATCCAGCTGGTGCTGTGACCATTTTCAGACTCACTTTCAAGCTTGGATTAATATGCTTAACCTCAAGGTTGCCATGGATATCTGTTAATAAATATCTTCCTAGCTAACCAATAATCATTTGACTCTCAAAATGCAAAACTCCTAGCAGTCTAATGAGGGACTGAATTCTGAATATTGATCAAAAAGAATTTCTTTCCATTCCATCCACTTCTTATACACTTTCAATGAAATCTATTTTAACAAGGGAGACCATCCCTTATTTCCCCCTTAATTTAAACCCTAAAACTAAGGATTAAATTTGACATTCCTCTCATCTAAATTAAAGGATTTTTTAAAACACTCTGAGAGCTATTTGGAATAAAATCTGAAGCTTCTGGATTACCTAAAGCTTCCAGTCTTGTTTCTCTTAACAGAGAAGATGAAAAGCTTTGTCAATAGCACCAAATCTTTAACTCTTCCTTAGGATACTAGATAATGTTTTCACCTCTCTTAGCCAGAAGGCTGAGGAACACATGCAGTTGAAGAGGCTCTGGTTGCCCTGAGTACATTAACAAAATTGGAGAGAAAACTGAGTGCTATTTAATTTTCCCTCCTCAAAATCCTTCAGATTTCATTTATGATTGATTAAAACTAATTGAGCAGATATTACATGTAGTAATGCCTCTGAACCCTTTGTGCTTAGATTTCAATCTGAAAAAATACCGATAAAGACAGTGTAAAGGATTTCATACCATGTCCCACAAGTATTTGTAAAATGTAAGCGCTGTTTAGGTACTTTCCTATGCTTGCTACTTCATCACTTTTATGTTGCTGTTGAAAGGATAATGTCTCAAATGCTAGTTCCTGTGATAAACACATTTTCCTTTGGCTCATGAGTCATAGACAATGTAAAAAGACGTTTTCCTCTCAAAATGCCAATGTTGTGAACATCTGGTTCATACCCTTCTTAACAAAATTTGTTCCACTGCTCTATTACATGTAAACATCTGTCATTTATATCAAGCAGTTGACAAATGTTCTATCGTGACTTCCAAGAACCAACCTGCTAGCTCATTAAATATCATTTTTATACAAAATGAAAAACAGTTCCTGGGTTGTCTTGAAGATTGCTAGGCCTAATCACCAAAGGTGACCTTATTCTTTACCACTTGAGAAAATGTCTTTAATTTATACCAGCAGTTTTCTATTTTCTTTCCCAATGACTACTATATTTAATGATTGTAAATCACTCTCTACATAAAAGACAATGATGTACTTCTGACAGACAATACAAGGATTAGTGAATGTGTTTATTTAAAAAATGGGAAGTTTTCAGAGGCTTCAAACTTGCAGGATCTTTTAGCTATGCATGGTATAACATGTTATTTGTTAAAAAGTAACTTTCTGTTGGTATGCAGTAGTTGAGTCTCTTTTTGTTTCTTTTGCTTTACGCTGCCTCAACATAGATCTGATGAGATGGGCACACAGAATCATGGATGTACCTATATAAAATATAAAAAGATCCAATGACTGGAAGTTGAAGCTAGATAAATTCAGCCTGAAAAAAAAGGACAATTTTTTAACAATGGGGGTAATTAATCATTGGAACACTTTAATAAGGGTCATGGTGGATTCTCCATCATTGGCACTTTTTAAATCAAGATATTTTTTTCTATAAGATATGCGCTCATTCAAACAGGAATTTATTCAGGGAAGTTCTATGGCCTGTGTCATGCAGGAGGTCAGACTAGATGTTCACAGTGGTCTCTTCTGGTCTTAAACTCTTTGAATCTAGGGCCTGGTCTTCACTAAGCCCCCACTTCGGACTAAGGTACGCAAATTCAGCTACGTTAATAACGTAGCTGAATTCCAAGTACCTTAGTCTGAACTTACTGCGGGTCCAGACGCGGCAGGGAGGCTCCCCCGTCGATGCCGTGTACTCCTCTCGCCAAGCTGGAGTACCGGTGTCGACGGCGAGCACTTCCGGGATCGATTTATCGCGTCTTAACCAGACACGATAAATCGATCCCAGAACATCGATTGCCTGCCGCCGGACCCTCCGGTAAGTGAAGACATACCCTAGGTGAAGAGTAAGTTCCAGTGTAAGCTTTGCTTCATTTTTAGTGGTGTAATACTTTTTGAACCCTTCTTTTTTGTAAACACTGGGGTCAAATATAGGGGGGGTCAGTGATTTCTAGTGACCCAGATAGAGAAGTTAAGGCACAAAGAGAAAACGTGACCTGCCCAAATAAACGATGCATGGCCTCTTTAAGGTTAGAATCCAGAAGCCCTATTCTTTCACTGCAAGCTATGATTCACTCCCAGTGCCTTCAATGAGTGTCACCCCAGGATTTTCTAGTATTCATGTATTTGAGGGTCCAAAAACCGGGATGCATTTCTACATTTAATGACCCACCATGAAAATCTATTCTGCTATGTACTGGTACAGAGGCCAAATGCACACTATGGACCACCCAGGCCAGCCACAAGCTGGTCTGGATGCATACACCATGAATGCACTGGTATTTATGCACACAGGCCAACCTCAAGCTGGTCTTTTGTAATTATTCAGGACAGGAATAACATGGGACATTTATAAATACATGAATACAAAGAAATTCTGAAATTCACTAAGACAAAGAACATACAGTTAGATGACAGACCCAGAGGCTGCAAATTCAATTAGTGTTGGCTACAGGACCAGGTGGTTTTCTTTTTCCCTCTTGAAAAAATATCCTTCTCTGGATTCTTTGATTGCTGTCCAAAGAAGAGCAGCAGAAAACAGACTCAGTCTTAGGAGATCTGGAAGATCCCACTGAGAAAAAGGAGTCTAAGAAGAAGGGCTATTTATCCACATCTATACTACAAAAGGAGGGGTTTTTGTCATCCTGGCTAGCACCCACTATTATAGTGGCTAAATGCCGGGGGGGGGAGGGGAATTTGTTGCAGATTTTTTAAAATGTGGAACAATTTAAAGATCTATATATGTAAACAATGAGAAAAGCCCAATCTTGTTTTATAGTAGAATCAATTAAAACTAGAAGAATAGTTTGTTTATTAATAAAACAGAACATTATTAAAAACTCTTATTGAGTTAGGGCATTACGAGGCCATGGGGGGCAGGGAGAGGGCAGAAGTGATAGTGCCTCTACAGTACAGGCTTTGTTAGTTAACACTGTTCACCTGTCACACTTGATTCCCACAGTGGAGTTTGTTTAATAGAAATTTGCTATTTTGACCTTTCCATACATTTTTTGCAAGTTTTATTTTGAGGCAGTTTAACTTGGGGTGGGCAGCATATGCTGAGTGAGGTGGCCAGGAGTGATGAAGGATTATATAACAGTAGGGAACAGGCTGTGTCTCTGGCACCATTCATTGCCAGCCTTCCTAATAGTTGGGGTTTTTATAAGGTGCAGATTTTTGTAAAGAAAGGGGTAATTTTGGTGGGAGGTGTGTTGGCCAATCTCCACTGAAATATACTTTTAACATTAACTCCCTACTAGCAGAGGTTCCTGTTCAAGAATTTCCCTCTTTTTTTTTTTTTTTTTTTAATACAATCATCACTTTAAACTGGTTTAGACCTAAAGCCTGCAGGAGGGGAGCCATGCTCCAGCAGATTTTATGAAGCTAACCAAAGCAGTGCTCGCTCTGCTGCAGACATTAGCAAGTCCATAGGAGAGTGTGTGATGGTGGGATTTATACCTGTATGGGATACAGGAGTACTGGATGGGAGAGGGGAACGGAGGAGAAGGGAAAACTTTCCCCTTCTCTGTCCCCTTCTATATCACTGCAAGCCCCTGCACCCCCCCCCCGAAACATCCTACATGCCTCCCCAATTCACTGCATTCAGCTTCCACCCCCTTTCTCCCCATCCCATGTTACCTCTAGCACTATAATCCCAGGCACCCCTACACCACTAGTGTCCTGCCCCATTGCATGTACCTTTTTTCCAATGTCTCTTGGTGCTTCACATTCTGTCTGATATTGGGAAGCACAGCTTCTCCCCACTCTCTATGTGACCCAGCCCCACATGTACAGCTCATGTCCCTTTGGTCCCCTAGCTCTTTCTCCTTCTTTCTACCCTATAGCCCATCTCAGACTCTGCCTTCCTCACATTTCCTCTACATTTCCTTAACCCTTTTCCCCAACACCTCTGACTGAGCCTGTCAGCTGGAGTCAGGTCAGTTTATATTTAAAAACCTTTATACTGTAAAAGGTGTTCTTGATGCATTTAAAAACTACTCGTTAGATCTTTTTATCTTTCCCTGACTAATCTATCCTGAAAATACTAAAGGGCACTTCTCCTGATCAAAGCCAATAAAACAAAACAAATGTGAAATTCCTGGTAATTTTAGAGATGTAATGAGCAAGAAAAAATAAGAACTTTTTCAGTCTAACTAAACCACGGTCAAATTTTCAGGATATCAAAGTGTTAATAAACTTAATTGGATTTTCACTAGACTTCCCAGTAAAAAATGTACTGTAGGATGAGCTGTGTCCTGAAAAATTCTAGGACAATCAGTTTCTTTTTGGGAGAAGTTTGGGGAGGAGTTAGCAATCAAGCTTTTAAATGAAGCTAGCTTCAACATTGACTATGGAGTGACTACATAATTCTGCAGCTGGGTTGGGTTAGTTTTGCATTTCTAATTCGTGCCTCCCACTCATTCCTTCAGTACTGTTCAGTGAGTTGCAGAGACAAAATGTTATTTCTTTTGGGACATTTGTCACTGCTGGCAACATACTGGATATATCAGGTTAATAAGCAAACATGGATCAGCTCTGTGCTCTGTTTGGGAACAATTCCCACTCATTAACCAATCCACCCAGTGTGAACTCAAGACTAAATCAAATAGACAGTCCATTAAACATAAGTGACCAGATCCTCAACCAGTGTAAATCGGCATAGTTCCATTGAAGTCATTAGAGTTATGTGGATTCACACCAGCTGAGGAGCTGGCCCAAGATTCATATGCTGAAACGTAGTAACATAAACTACTGGCAGAGAGTATTCTATGCCTGCCCTAGTCAGAATCCATTTAGCTCACAATGGGAAGTTATTTCTTTGCAATTTTATATTAAATTATACTCTGATCTTCTAAATGCTTCTCTGTGAATTACCTTCACCTCCCCTTGAGCTTTTACCCCTTGAGATACACAGGACTAAGAAAATTCTCAGTGTTTCATTATGCAAGAAACAATAACCTTATGCAATTTACATGTATAACTAAACACTTGGATTTCAAGCCTCAAGGGTACAGTACTGGAACAGTAAAAGTTCCTTCCTGAATACATAACCTATTTCAGAAAACTGAAAGTAACTCCTTTTAGTTAAGAAAATAAAACACTTATTTTATTTGCTAGTGTGCTATTTATTCTTCTTTCTTCTTCTTTCTATTACAAATATCTTCATGTGTGCTGCTCTGTTTACTAACACTAACAGATAAGCTCATAGAGGATGGAGATCCTGCCTTCAGGATGGTGAAAAAAGGCTACAAAGGACTCAAAAGGAGCTGTAAATATATAGACCAGAGGTGAGAATTCTAATGCATCAGCCATGTAATTGCATTAATTCAATACAATGATTAAAGAGCTTTCAAGCAATGCTGTTACTGCCTCATCCAGACAGATTCTGATTAAGCAACAGAGGTGTGAGAAAACTATTATGGATCAAAGATGGATAAGATATAGGCTGGGGAAAAAAATAGGTTGGGAAGATTTAGAAAAGATATTAAGTGGTGCTGAGAAAAAAAAGAAAATGTGTTAAATATAAAATACACAATGGACTGCGCTATGTTTTATTACAAATTTCCCATTAAATGAATACTTGGAAGAGTACAGCGATCCAGTAGTAATGGAAAATTTTAAAGCTTTTATTTAAAATTTACTTTTAAGGGCAAATAAAAAGATTGTTGAATTTCAAACATCAATCACTTGAATGTTGAATTTAAATATTGCCTGACACAATAACTCAGTTACTGGAATGACTAAAATATTTTCCTCTTTATATGTTCATATAATGCTTTATTTAGGTGTTTACACACAGAGACACATCCTATATGCCCCCGAGTGTATATATATGTACATATATATATAGATCACATACATACTCATACACTGCATATACATATGTGTGCTTGTACCTAAGTTTAACATTATAACAAATAAAAATATAGCATCAATAAAATATTCTTGTCATTCAAATAATCCCAAATGGGACTGCTGGTGGAGGTGACCCTCTGCGTACAGCTCCCCTCCTGACTTCATGGAAAAAGGAACATTCTGCTTCACAACAAGGTGCTACCTCTATATCTATAGCATACCTGACTCAAAACCACAGAAGAAAGGAGATGAGAAGTTGATCTACCTAACATTACATACTCTCTTCTCCTCCACACCTTACCACAATCACATCTATTGACACTGCAGGCCAGACACAGCAACCTTAACTCCCCCCGCCCCTTCCCTTCTCCCTTAACACTATTATTTGTGGATGTTTGGTGCAGCTGGGTTTTGTGCTGAGAGGGGATAATTTGGTTATGGATTATGCGGAGAAGGGAAGGTTGTGAGAAGCTGAATTAAGGCTGAGGTGCATGGTCTGTGGTGTATGGTAGTTGTGGCAATGGTAAGATGAGTGAAGGAAAAGACGATAGACACTATTAGGTGGTTTAACTTTCCATTTGCTTGCTTTTGCAGGTTTGAGTCAGTTATGACATGTGTGGAGGAACCCTAACTGCTTCACAACTAAGTTTTTTTGTACAATAATTTCCTAGGGCTTTTTTTAATTGCTTAGGTAGGGGTTTAGCACTGCATGATACTGTGAGGGATAGAAGGGGTGTGGGCTAATCTGTGGAATAGGTATCAACCTAGCTGCTGACATAGAAGACTTTATGCACCAGCAGCTGCTGTACATTAACACTTGGTTCTACATCTTCTCAAAACTGCAGAGCTTACAGCAACACATCCCTCCCTAGCAGGAGCGGCTCCAGGGTTTTTGCCGCCCCAAGTGGCGGAAAAAAAAAAAAGCCGCTTGGGGCAGCAAAAACCCTGGAGCCCTCCACCGCGCCGCTTTCTTCTTCGGCGGCAATTTGGTGGCAGGTCCTTCCCTCCGAGAGGGACAGCGACCCTCCGCCGAATTGCCGCTGAAGAGCCCGACGTGCCGCCCCTTCCCCTTGGCCGCCCCAAGCACCTGGTTGCTCAGCTGTTGCCTGGAGCCAGACTTGCTCCCTAGCATCACTCCTGACCCAAAGGGCAGAGTACCCCTGCAGAATCAACAGTGCTACTTGCTGCACTATTTATACTGAATATTCATTCCTTTACAATCTCCCATCCATGTATTAACCCAGCCAGGCCCTGCTTAGTTTGTGAGAACAAAGAGGAGCATAGTACAACATGACATGGCTGCAAGCCATAGTCATCATGTGGTTTGGGTTTAGTATTTTTGAACATTATGTTTCTCTTCTGAAATTGCTTATATTTGGAGCTTTCTTGTGCTTCGTCCTATTAATCCCTCTGCTTAAAAGGCTGTACGGAGGATACACGCTCTGCATATAAATTTTTAGCTCTGCATATTTTCCTATTAAAGTTGTTCCATTAAGTCTTTAGTATTCTAAATAGCAGTTTTATTAATATACAGATGAGTGTCACCATAAAAACACTATGATACCACTTCTTAGTGTTGCATTAGCTGTCTCCCAGATGAGCCAAAGGATGATTTAAATGAGCAGAGATCTTAGATTTTCCTCATTGCAGTCTGCACATATTCTAGTATTCTGAGATGCATTTTCTTCTGTCTTTTGGGGCCTGAGTAGAGGTGTTAGTATTGAATGCTTTGGCAGCACATGATGGAGGCCTTGATGTGGGTAGGATGAAAACTAGAGTTATGTAGTTAGCTGTATTGGTCTGTAGGTTTCCATTAAATGGATGTCTTTGGCTTGCCATCGTTCACTGTAATTGCAGTGTCCAGGAAGCTGACTCTCCCTGGAGATTAATCTGTTTTAAGTTTAATGGATCAGGGGAAGCTATTGAAAGACTTGTAAAACTCTTTATGCTTGACTTCTTAAGTCCAAGCAAAGACAACATTGTCTACAGTGTATACCTCTAAGTAGTGCAAAAATTTATTAGACTATTGATTGAGACATTTTCTTGGAATTGTCCCATGCAAATATAGCCCTACTGCAGTATCATATATATATAACCATCCCAAGAGAATACATATAATTGTTACAAATGACATCACTTTAAATGTTGCACTGGCTATAGTAATATACAGTAGCTAATGGAGCAGATTCTCAGGCTGCTGAGGTACCACTGTTCTACCAGCACAACACAAAGAGTCTTTAAAACAGCTCAGAAAGTCAGATGGGGATTTGTGCTGCATCGGGGGAATCCTCCACACATGAAAACTTCATTCTATTCCTTCTTAGCTCCTGTCATAATCTCTGAATATGTCTGTACACTTTAGGAATTCTGTGGGAGGGCAGTTGAATCTATTCATTGTAGACAAAAGATTGGTCTCTTCCCAGAATCCCCTCCCCCAATACAGGGAAAAAGTCTCCTTGGCAACAAAGTCACCTTGCAGGGCTATGTGCTTGTGACCTTATCTGATTAAAGTAAGATCATGTAGATCATTGTTGCTACCACTGTTATATAATCACAACAAATCTTGTACAAAGTGTGTCAACTAAGGTTAAGTCAATGGAAAAGTTATGATTTGCTTAATATGATTATCCTATTTGTATGCACATATCATTTTGGTATCTGAAATTAAGAATATTAACTATGTACCCGTATTTCAAATGTGTTTGCTTATGTGGTAATACCCACAAAGTATTTAATCTGCACATCATGAAGGATTATTCAAGCTGAATGGCCAGCAAGGTACACTTAACTCACAATGAACGATGGAAGACGCCCATCCACACCTGATGGACTTTCATGTGAATGTTCTAACTAGCGTATGGGTAATGGCCTCTGCTATAACTAAGCGAAGCAGCATAGACATGTGACTCCAAATTCCATCTTGTTACCTATATTTTTCCACGAGCTGTGTGGAGGGCTTTTTTTGAAACAATGGATTCCTTCCATGTGGAAGAAGCTATAAAAGGCCCTGGAAGCATCTCCATTTTGCCTCTCTCCTGCTCAAACCTCTGGACCATGAACTTTTACTAATGGGAGCATTCTAACCAAGGGACTGAGGACCTTCATATGATTTGGAAGCAACCAGAGACTTAACAAGCCAACATTAGTCCATCACTGCTACAAGCCTGACCCAAGAACTTTGCAATTATTGTAGGTATTTGATTCTTTTAACCAATTTTAACTCTCATTTTTCTTTCTTTCTTTTTATAAATAAACCTTTAGATATTAGATTCTAAAGGATTGGCAACAGCATGATTATTGGGCAAGATCTGAGTTATATATTGATCTGGTCATATGGCTGGTCCTTTGGGATCAGAAGAACCCTTTGGTTGATGAAGTTGGTTTTAAACAACTACTCATAATTAAGTCTAGTGTCTGGTTGTTGAATCTAGGACTGGAATACCTAAAGAGGCTGCATTTCTGACTTCTTGTTAGCCAGAAGTTTACTGTTGTTGTTGGTCTGGTATATCATATGGGAGAATAACCACCAGTTTTGTAGTGTGTCTGCCCTATTTCTCAGCAGTTTGTTCTGAATTTGATATTCACAGTTGTGACCCACAGAGGCAGTGCTCTTGACGGTGCTTATGTGAGTAAGCTGTCAAGGGTATTTTTAAAAGGGCAGAAGCTGTTCTGTTCAGGAAGAGGGGGTGCAACGTTTTCTCTACTCCATGAGGGAGAGACCACTCACCATGTGACACTGCATGAGGCAGGGGATACCCTGCTTGCCTTCCTGGACACTGATGCTCCGTAAGGACTCCCAAGGGAAGGGTGAGCTGGTGAGGGATGTAATTGCAGTAGAGATGTTTAGTGATTTGTATGATCTGTACTCTCCTGTGCTTTGTGTGATTAAGTAAAAGAGCAAAATGTGTGAGACTCTGTGCACAGTGTATGAGTGGATGTTAACTCCTACACAGCTGTTGCATGTCCCTGGGAGGGTTAAACTGTAAACCAGAAGGTTCACATCTTCAGGGTGGAGTTTAGGGAAAAGGGGATGTTTAAGTAACTGACATACCTCAGAGGTCAGGACTGGTCCTCGACCTCAGGGGCCTTGAGCGGCTGGACTGAGGAGCCCAGTTTCCAAGAAGAGGTAGAAAACTGAGAGTCAGTGCCCAGGAAATACACCAGAAAGGCCAAGGGAGGAACCAATGCTGCAGCTTGAAGCCTAACACCCCCAGGGGATCCAGAGCACAGAGGAGCTTGGTTTCCCCTCACAGCAGTCCTACCGGGTGGCCGGGAGGAGGCTGTTGCTAGCATCTCTGATCCTCCCCTCCCTCACCACACACACACTGTAGGAGGTGTGGGAGAACCAAGGTGGGGTCAAGCCAGAGGCCAGAGTGCACATCACTTTGGCTGCTTTAAGTTATATTAAGGGCTTTTCTGCTGCCGAGCAGCCCCAGGATTCAGGAAGCAAAAAGATGGCGTACTGGCGACACCTTATTCCTTTCCCCAAGCATGAGCGTGGCACAGCTGCCAATCAGTGCTGATGATATGTGCAGGTGTAAGGGGAGGAAGCCAGTGATGGTAAAGAGCCCACCATTGCCTCCCCTTCATTCATTAACCTCCAGGAGCTCCCACCTGGGTGGCCTTCACTAACATAAACCCATAGCACAGAGTTCATATCATTTCTACATAAAACAATACACTCCACTGCACACATCATTTTTCCCCCTGGCACCCAAAGGAGAGAAAGAACGAACCACGTGTGACAGACATTAGTCATGTTGTTTAATGCACCACTGGAAGATGCACTGATACCTGGGTGATGAGGATGCAGTAAGAACCCGAATAGACCAAATACAAAGATGTGGAGCTTCAGTAATAACTCTGCAGCCGTCCTGGTCATTTTAAACACCATCATGGCAGATATGCTAGATTTCCAGGCTTTTTGAGCATCTTTATTTGATTTCATTGCAGCTGATGTTACACATCACATTTGTTTTGGAAAGAAGAAAAACATTCATAAACTGGACTCCTGTATGTCCAAATTCTGTCTCTCTCTCTCTAATAAAACAGAAGTTGTAATGTTCAGTCTTGCTCCCCACTATCCATTCTAATGTGAGGCCAAGTTATGTCACCACTTAAACTACAAGGTCTTTAGGGCAGATACTGTCTTTTTGTGCTGTGTTTGTACAGCATCTAGCACAATTGGGTCCTCCTGGTCTATGTCTGGGACTCCTAGATGCTATCATAATACAAATGCATAGAAGCAGATAATAATAATTATTAATAAATGCCATGGGCCGGAGTGGGGGATGGTGCAGAAATGCACTGCCTCAAGGAGATCACTGGGAGGCACAACGTCTCCCAGAGTTCTCTGCCATGCATGGAGGCCATGCCCACTGCACCATCCCTTGGGAGGAGGCAACATGCTTTCCCCTTTGCAGCTGGCCAGAGCAGAGGCAGGTCAGAACGATAGTTGCATCTCCTTCTCTCCCCCACAGGAGACACTATCTGGGCTCAGTCCCTGCAATCAGGAGAGCTCAAGGACTGCAATGGCACCTAAACCCTGCATGGGAGTGCAAGAGAGAGGAAGGCTCCTTTTTGCACTTTTCTCATTTGTGTGTCCATGAATTTGAATGTGTAGTGCTTGTATCAGTTTGAATTTTACTCTGTTCCCAATTTCACTAGCAGTTTTAAACATCTTTAGAGTTCAGTTGTTTTGGGGGTTTGTTTTGGTTTTGGTTTATTTTTAAGATCACCAGGAACAGAACACTCAACAGGTCCTTCCATTTCCTGCTGTATGAATGAGGCCCTTTGAAGACTTTTGCTGATTTGAAGAATGGGAGTGATTGACTGGAACAGCAGTACAGTAATAAGGGAATCACAAGGGGTCTGCTAGAGCAGACAGCTGTTAAATCATTTTAGTTAGGCAGTTTTCCTTATAAATATTTACTGTATTGAAAAACAGATAGCTATTGTAGTAGTAATCTGGAAAACTGTATGAAAAATTATTGGGATTTTTCCCCCATGAAGCCTTAGTCAGAAGCTGCAGCTGAATATGTTCATGGTTGTCTATCTCTGCACAAAATTGGGGCTCAGTGCTACAATCCTTACACAGGCGAAACTCCCACTGAAGGATTATAGGTTTAGGGGTATATAAGAAGTCAATGGGAGTATTGTCTGCATACGGATTGCAGGATTATCACCTACATTTGCAATACAATCGTATTAATCATCATAACCATAATCATAATTAATATAAGTAGCAAATAATGTGTCAGAACCTTAGCTGGTGTAAATCATCATTGCTCCAGTGAAGGCAATGAAGCTATGCAGATTTACACCAGCTAAGAATCTGATCTAATAACTCTTCTTGGTAGAGATAAGTAAATTTAATTTAGTTTGGTAGCTGAGTACATCAGAAATATTCTCCTAGCATGCTGCTGCTGCTTGTAGCAATTCATTCATGAACATTTTAATTTCAAGCCCACCATTTGAAGTCTACCATGCTAAGCTCTCCCCTTGTAAACAAAATCACGTCTATGAATTAAAATAACTTAAATATTTGAAAGCTACATAATTTAGTATTTTTGACATGGCTCCTTCCTAATGTAAAATGCTAGGCCTATGAGATCATTGACTTTTCCCTGTAAATAAATCTGCAATTTTAAAATTGTTATTGTCACTTAAATAACTGCTTGTGAAATAATTCAATGACAAGGCTAGCTGAAACTGAACGGCTGGCCCTTGCTCAAAATCTGAATAACAACAAGGTTTCATAGTCTGTCAGTCACAGCCCCGGCAAGCTCTTCTTTGAAAACACTTCCATTTTTCAAGCTGTTGGAGGGATTGCCATAGATCCTGGGGGCATACGCCTGAAAACAAGATCATAATTCAGCAGTAGGAGTTCTGCTTATCTCACTCAGCAGTGAGCTGGCAGAGGACAAGGACCCATGCTTTGTGAAGGCAATAAACAGTGCACCTGCTTTGTGGCCTAACTGGCTTTAAACCTGTTGGTAAAGAGGTGGTGGAAAGTATGTGTCTGTGCAATTAGTGAAAAATCTATCTTGTCCTTATGGTATCCCTGGAACTGTACTTTTAGGGTTCTATTGACGTTATTCAAGGAATACCACTCCACTGCCCTAGAAATAGTAAGAGAGAAGGTGGTAGTAAGTCATCTGGATAGCAAAAGGAAAGACATGGATTAATCTTTTAAAAATTAAACAGCAACAATATTTACAAAAGGCGGGGAGGGAAAATTAGATTCACATTAGTGCTTTACCACATACAGTTCATAGTAAGGGCCATATTCTGATCTTCTTATTTATCCTGGGTATTCCCTTCCTTCATGAGTAACCCTATTCATTTCAATGGAACTACTTGCAAAGTACAGTACTGCTCAGCTGCTCAAGGGTGTCAGAAGGGCTAACTTGATTGTAACAGCAATCTGTTATTTTATTGATATAAATTGGTAAACGCCTTCTTCAAATGCATTTTTTTTTAAATCTCACTACTCCCATGTATTCTATGTGGTGTTGTAGGTAATCCTTGCCATCTGGAAAAATGAATATCTACTTCGAGTGGTACCTGTAAAACAAACAAAAAGAAAAGGTGGGGGGGGGAGAATTGAGAGAAAAAGAAATATGGTGCTTAATTTTAGAAA
Organism: Trachemys scripta elegans; assembly: GCF_013100865.1. Taxonomy (NCBI): domain Eukaryota; kingdom Metazoa; phylum Chordata; order Testudines; family Emydidae; genus Trachemys; species Trachemys scripta. The sequence goes on along the minus strand of NC_048298.1, from coordinate 243,980,059 downwards.
AGGGGGACCTTTTGACCTCTGATTTCTTATGTTATACCTTTCTAAATGGATGTGTTATTGGATATGAGTGGTTTGCACACTTAGAACGCAGCTGTTATACTTATATGCATAGTTTTAAAAAATCATCTCCAACAATTAAAAACTAAAGATAAAGAGTATTATTTATATTCAGGTCTCTATCAGCCAAGCAATAATCCTACTTGAATGTGTTTATGAAGGCTTTTAAGAATTTTATGAAGTAAATATTCCTATTTCCGTTAAGATCACAAATTCTTTCATTCCCATAAAGCCAAAACGAACTGAAAGCAGTTTTAACTGTTCTGAGTGATGGGTTAGAGTTAGATTGTTTAAGTTTTCCATAAAGGATAATGAGGGTATTCGATCAGAAGATTCATTAAAATGGTTACATGAAAAAGGCAAGTCATTCCATACATGTTAATTGGAAAAGCTGAGTTGAAGTACTGCTGAAGTTTGAATCCAAGTTCAGAATTGAAGAAAATGTGTAACGATTTGTTTTTCCATGTGCATTAGCCCATGTGATGCTATGATACTAACAAGTTCCTCAGCTACATCAACTTTCTCTGTATATTGTTAAAATAATTGAAGTTTTTAAAAATTGCATATTCATTTCTGAGTGTGGAATATCCAAGAAAGTAATTGACTGTTTAGGAATCAATGTTTCTAATAAGTGAATAAGTGTTGAATCATTATATTTTCCAGCATCAGTTATATTCTTCATATGCTTTCTGAATTAACTATGGTATATTACTAGCATCTTATCACTTTTAAATTGAGTTGAGGTAAAAATGGTAGCTAGGGGAAGTAATTATTTTTCATGTTGTCATCTACATAGTTAATATCATCTAACAAAAACAAATGTGTTTCCTTGAACTTACTGCAGGCTGAATTTTGCTAACCTTACTCTTATGAGTAATTCCATTAAAGTCAGTGGGGACTCATGTGAGTAAGATTTATAGGAGGTGGCCATCTTATGCTTTTAAGGTTTACACTCTCTTTAGTAAAGCCAGTGTTGTCCATTTCAGAAATAAATATAAAATTGATGTAATAATAATGTGTATTATTTTTAAATTTCAGATCGCTAAAGCAGTAAGTCGAAGTGAGTTTTGCTATTGACTTTCAATGGAAGCAGGAACAGACTTGATGGGTTTGCTTCAAAATCCACTGAAATCAATGGAAAGACTCCAACTGACTTCAGTCTATGGGCTTTGTGGATAAGGCCCTAAATGCAGACTGGATAAAACGCACAAGGCTTTTGGTAAGGAATATGTGGGAATTAAGTGGCGGACAGAGCCTGGTATGGCCAGGATGAATTTTACCATTAGTGAAGTACCTTCTGTTGATTCTTAGAGGAAGTGTGATCTAGTGGTGGAATTCCAGGATTCCAGGTTTCTGTTCTGGGTTTAGCCACAGACTGGAAGATTCACTTTACCTAGCTGGACTTGTCTTGATGAGGATAAAAAGGTGTTTTTCTAAAACTCTATAGGCTTCAACTTGAACAGCTAGCCTGTTCTAAAATACAATTTTCCTTGTCTATGGCATACAGCAGGGATCAGCAACCTCTGGGAAATGGCTCGCCAGGGTAAGCACCCTGGCGGGCCGGGCCGGTTTGTTTACCTGCTGCATCTGCAGGTTCGGCCAGTCGCGGCTCCCACTGGCCGCAGTTCGCCGCTCCAGGCCAATGGGGGCTGTGGGAAGTGGCACGAGCCAAAGGATGCGCTGGCCGCCCTTCTTTACCCTGGCGGGCCGCGTGCCAAAGATTGCCGATCCCTGGCATAGAGTCATAATGTGCTAGGCAACGTGGTTTTTTAAAAGCATCTTTTTTATCCTAGTCAAGCCAAACCCAGGGTGTCTCAGTTCTCCTGTCTATAAAATTCTAATCTGTCTACCTAATCCTGTCTACCTAATTCTTGCCTACCTCACAGGATTGTTGTGAGGCTACATGCATCAATATTTGCACAGAAGTTTGAGTATACTGGGTGGAGGGCTAGTTGTTCTGAGTAACTATTATAGTTTAAAGAGGAGGAAATGTATTGGTAATGAGGGATCCTAATGAAGGAGCTACAATAACAGTTACTTTACAGAAAACAATATTTGTTTTCATTTTCAATTTTTGGTAAAAATGTTTTGTAAGATTGCAGAATAAACAAGAAATTAGTGATTATTAGGTAAACTTGTATTTACAGAAATGAATTACACTAGCTTTTAAACACATTGGACCTGATCGTTCATTGTTTTCCCCCTGGTGTTTGGGTAGGTTTTCTTACATCCAGTTTGCAGAATTAAAAATGACTGATTACACACAGTACAAGGCAGTGAAGAATTAAGACCCATTATATCCTAATGGTCTTGATCCTAAAATGTTCACTCAGTCCTTCCACAGACAAAACTCCCATTTTCCAGACTGGGATCCAGTATTTTTAAAGAGTTATTAGACAAAAGAAATATTTTAAGATAGAAATTGCATTGCTAAAACTGTTTAGAGAAGGTAGAAAGAAATCTAATACAATTTATCACTAGGTTTTATTTGCTTCAGCAAATTACAAAATGTACATTCTTAAACTGCAGCTATTTTACACTTTTCCCAATCACAGGGAGGAAAATATTAAACATCGTATAATCTAGTCTAGTGAAAAGTTGCTTCTTATCAAAGAATTATCCTGCACGTTCTGCAGAAAGCCATCAAGACAGTGCACCATTGTAGGCTGCGGATCCTTTGAAAAGACATGGTGCACTGAATATTAACATCATTTCACACATTCCCAAGATGTATGCAATTACCTCCGGGAGAGGAGATGGGAATGTGAGGTCTCAAGGGCTTAGATAATGACACAAAATAAATTGTAACCATTACCCATGTATTTTTCCAGGAGATGTATTATTTAAAACCTATCTAGGCCTTCAAGAATGAAAGACAGAAGAATGTCCACTTTATGAAATTGCCGTTAATGTGTGACCTAGAGTTGAAGACAAGGTTAATTATGGGTTTTTAACAGAAGTATCATTCTGGCTTAATATCAGTGCCCAGGTCTTAAATATTGAAGTAAGTCACATTTTTCAGGGACAATTGCCTTTGAATGAAGAATGACAGGGCTCTGATCTTTGCTGACCCTTACAACTCCCACTGTGTAATCCATAGCAACTATGTTGCTAAGGCCACCAGGGAACACGTAGTAAAAATAGGATAAGACCATGTATCTGATGTCATACTTTCGTAAGATACAAAATTGTAAGTAATCTTCTAAAGCAGATTTATTAAATATCTGATATATTGTATAGAAAGTATTTGAGATGGATGTGCACTGAATATGGACAGCCATGGTCTGATAACAGCAAAATGACTTTGGGTGCTTAGATAAGCCAACTTTACTAGTAACATAAATGTTCTGGTCAGATGTTCTATACTTTAAGTAATTATCCTCAAATCATTTTCTTTGATGTTCTAGTTTTCTGGGCATTTTGCTCTGTTTCTGGCAACAACATGAGTCACATATATGAGAACCAATTCCAAGTTCCTAAGTTAAACTAGGAAGAAGGGAGTTGATATCATGCTCCTAAACAGAGCTTAGGGAACGGTAGTGAAAAATGTTTGCAAGAACATTAAACACTGAGTTCCATTTTTGACATGTTCACTAATTGGCTATTCCTTGTGTTTGTGGACATTCATCCAAACAGAATTTTGTTCATGTGAATGCTCACAAACACAACCAATAATATGATCACACTGAATTAACGAAATTTGTTATATGACCAAATAGAATAGGTCTCAGGACAGAAGCATAAATGACCCATGACATCATATGGCCAATTTTAAGTTATACAATAGCAGTGAAAAACAAAAAAACAAAAAAACTAAAATAAACAAAAGAGGTTCACAAAACAACCACTAGGCTGAATTATTTGTAATTGTTTTCAGAAAAAATGGCCAAATTGGTCCAAAAAACACTCTAAAACAAAAACCCAAATAATTACCAATAGTTCCAGCTGCTCTACTCTTAGAAAGTTTATTAATTAGTATAGCCTTCCAGTGATCTTCAGTATGTCTCACTGAACAGATGATTGGGTTAACCGTATTATAATATGTTCAGTTCTCTGGTTAATATCGTGCAAGAAATCTATTTTAGGAATATAGGAAGCATCATCCTGGAGCACACCAATCATCCGTTTAGTCCAGCATATCCTGTGTCTGACAATGGTCAATGTTGGATACTTCAGAGGAAGCTGTAAAATCTCCATAATGTACCTAATTGTACAATTCTATACTACAGGGAGAAATTTCTTTCAAAGCCCAGCTGGTGATCAACTTATGTCCTGACCTAAAGCATGAGGATTGATAGCCCTTGTAATCTGATCCTGCCTAGTTAGTACAGCTAGTCGATGAGGAGTGTGTTTATCTGAAAGTTTTGTCTGTGTATAGAAATAGCCAGTGGCAATATGCTGTAGTGCACATACTGTGTCGTTTCTATCTTTAGTGGGAAAGTATGAAAGTGTATAGGCCCAAAAGGTGAACCTCACAAAAACCTACATTTTTGAATGTGTCTCTTTGATACAGAAAATACAAGCAGCCTCCAAGACAAAGTAATAGACTTAAATGTCCAGCAGATGTGCTGGGTGAAAAACAACAAAACAGTCTGGACACTGGTGGTTCTGTTCTTGTGGGCCAGCAGGGGGAGCATAGGGATGGGTCAGTGTATATTACTTGCATGCTTACATCTGTGATCCCAACATTTTAGGTTCTCTTTCTTTTGTTCACTCAGCACTTCAGCTGGGCTTTTCAGACTATTATATCTCTTTGGTTTGGAGGCCATGAGTTAGCAGTGGTGTTTTTTAACAAGAGGGACCATTTAAAAAGCGTAAGTCTTTAAAAAGGTAGAAATCAAAGTATTGACTTGTCATCTTTGACTGTGTCTTTTTGCGTCTGCCCAACATGAAGCAACAGGTTTCACACTGAGCAGGTGGTTCAGAATAAGCAATGAAATATATGTACACATTTGAGCTGATCGAAACATTTTTGATAAGAAGTGCCTTTTTCACAGAAAGGAAATTGTTGTGAGAAAATTTCCATTTTCATCAAAGCTTTTCATGTTTTCATCAAAAAAATGAAAACTGTTTTGTTTTTAGTATTTGTTTGTTTGTTTTCCTGTTTTTAACTACCAAATTAAATATATTGTGAATATTTAGGGGGAGCTCTTCCAAAATGTGAAGGGCAGCACCTTTAAACTCTTCACTTTTGTGATCATTAACTCGCAAGTTTATTTTACATTAAATGATTACTAACCGGGGGGAGGGAGAGGGAATCCTGTGAAGGTTAAAGTGTTTTAGGTGGAGCTGGCTTATATACCATTTGACTGCCAAATTCTTTTCTTTACTACTTTCTGCATTTTCACAGATGTTCTCATTAAGGGTGTGACTGGGCCTATTGCTAGCCATTTTCTATATGAAAAGAGAATACTGAAATGCTATACTCTTATTACTTATGGTTCCTGCATCACTGATATCTATAGAAGCTTTGCCATTGAGTTCAGCGGGTGCAGGGCCAGATCTTAAATATGTTCAAGTAATTTATCAAGCCTTCTTCTTCCACTTTCAAATCATGTTCCTTGTCCTTTTTACTAATGTCTGACCATTGTACCAAAGGCTGGAGATTTCTAGGCTAATTATAGTGGCCTCTGGCTACTGGGAACTTAAACTCACAACAAAGTTTAATGCTGAAACTCTTAACTTATTTTAGACAATACAAAACTGGTTTTGCTGGTGTCCTAATTCCATTGCAGTCACTCACTAGTCTTTGTTTTGCAGCAATGAAATAACTGATGCAGTTTGCCAGTGAAACAACCACTGCACTCTGTTTTGTGGATGTTAAAATGAGATACTGTTTTTTCTAAAACCATGAACTTATAATTCTTCACATATGTGTAAGAGAGTTATTTATATTCTTTGATTTTTATTTTTATTATTTATCTACTTTCCAGGCTTAATTATTTTATCAGCTGACAAACTGGAAAATATCCTTATGACTAAATACTTTCATGTTTATATTTTGATTTATTTTTTTAGCTAACCCCCTGATACCACTCTATTTTGATAATGTTCCATGAAACACATTGATAGAAGGAGGTGGAAAATTTCACCTTATGTTACCCAGTAATCCTTTTCAGTCGAAGATATCAAGTATATAACCCATCTACAAAGCAATTAGCATCATAAACAACATTTTATACTGTAGGGATA
>NC_048298.1:243816706-243973414 GCF_013100865.1 Trachemys scripta elegans | reverse complement strand
GCTTCCAGCAGCTCCCATTGGCCTGGAGCAGTGAACCGCAGCCAGTGGGAGCCGTGATCGGCCAGACCTGCGGACGGGCAAGTAAATAAACCAGTCTGGCCCACCAGGGGCTTCCCTACACAAGCAGCAGCCCCAGTTTGAGAAACACTGTTCTATGGTGTTATATTACTGATGAATAATAATTTACTTTCCCTATTATATAGTCAATTGTCACAAATAGGTTTAACTGATTTAAGTAGAGACTGATCCTGAAGGCTCACTGGTTAGTTTTTGTAAGATTTTTGTGGCAGTTATATTTTGATGGTCTGTCAGATGTGCGTAGTCAGTAACATAATTGGCTCTAATTTTTAAAAGAAAATAATTTTTCTGTTCAAGTAGCCAAAGAAAACAAGGAACAGGGTGAAAGGTTAAAATTTGAGCCAACTGTCTTTCCTCAGGAAAAGTCTGTAGTTGAGACAAAGGGGAAAACATATACGAGAATCATTTGCTCATGCTGTATATAAATAAAGAAACTTTACTATGAAAATATTAGCTAGGAGGTTGTTTTTGATGTAAGGTCCTTACATCTTGACTCCATTATAGTGCAATAGAGCCCCTTTTCACTATACCTCATTTTAATAAGCACATTTTTAGTGGGGGAGGATAAACACTGTATCAGACTTTTTATTAATTTTTGTAGAGTAGAGAATATCTATATAATCAAAATCATGACAGAGTTGAACATTGCAAGGCAAGTTGCAAGTACAATAATGACTATGTGTACACATGTCTTAAATTAAATTGTTAGGGGCCCTATACTCTCCCCCACTGGGAAGAAGGGAGGGGAGAAAAAGTGTAAAGAGAGGTAGAGAAAACTACATAACTCTTTTGACTTTGTTTTCTCTGTATTGTACTTTTAAGTTTCTAACTAATCTGTCTGTCTGCAAGGTACAGCTGCTATTTTTCTGAGACAGAGGTGATGCAGCATGTCAAAGAGGAGACACACCCCGCTCTTCCAAGGACACTTGATGTTTGTGCTTTCTTGTTTCACTGTTTTCCTTGATCTAAATCAAAATTCATTTGTGCTGAAAGTATAGGTTTGCTATTTGTGCAGGGCACTGTGGAAAAAGGGAAGAGGAACTAGCATTGCATGATTCCCTTTACCTCTCAGCCTGAAGAAGCCCCTCCATACTAGCTCCATGTGGTGAAGGCTCCACAGATTTCATGTGAGCATGTTAAGGGTGGCACCAAATAGGAATCATGGTTATACTATCTTTTAGGTGACTGTACAGGGGCTAATGTTGCTTTATCATTAGCATCCCCTCCATGTCTGCAATATCTTGTAGGAATAGGATTGGGAATAAACACTAAACCTCAGTAGTTTTCCTGAGGATTTCTGACCTACACTGCAAAGAAGCCTCCACATCATCCTGGAGAGGACCCAGAGTTTGCCTAATAGATCCTTAAGCTCCAGGAGTAGAAGACTATGTACCCAACCTTCTCATTTCTCTCTTTTTCCCTTAAAAGGAGAATAAAATTAAAATTATGCAAGTTCATATACTCAAGGATTTTCTGCTACATCCTTTCCTCTCCACCCTCCCATCCCACTGCAGCTTTCCCTACAAGGGGGAGAATAGAGCCCTCGATTTGAGTATAAGGAGAAAAGAATCCTACTGGATTTTATTTTTTATTACTAGAACAGTATTCTAGAATGCCTTAGCTTCAGAATTGCCTCATGGAAAGGATTAATTCCTTAATGATAACCTGAAATTAATTATTGTTAGCCAAAATGTAAAAATAACAAATCTTCTCCATAGCCAATCCTATGTTCTGTTTTGTGAAAATCCTATCTCACTTTGCAGAAACTCATTGTTTAACATCTGTGGAACAGCACTTAGAGAAACATTATTGTTTAGTATGATACAGGCTGTTACAACAATCTCCTTTTCCTCTGGGCGTTCACGGCTTCAATACTTCATATTTTTAATAGGATTTTTTTTTTGTATAGGTGCTGAAGATTGAAATTTATAGCTCGAGGATTACTTTGCTACCCCCCTGGGGCTTTGTAAGAGAGGGAGAAAGCAAAAGGCGCACTTTTCCTACCTCCCTTGGCAGCAAGAACAAGAAAAGGAGCTACTGACCAGAAGCTGAATGGACCGGATTATTCATCTCCAGCTGCCTGAAGGGCTTTGCTGGACACCAAAACAGAAAGGACTGTTTTTGCTATCTGCACAGAGAGGGAGGTCAGAAAAGCTGTTGCTAACCAGAAAGCAAGTGTAATTTCAAACCAGATTTAAGAATGTTTTCTCCACCACTGTTTTCAAAAATGACTAGTGATTTTGAATGCCTCTGTTTCTGGGCACCCAAATGAAGACACATTAAAAGGGCCTGATATTTGAAGGGTGGATGCTCAGGCATCCAAAATCACTTATTTAGAAATATTGAAGCTCTAAAAAGTACAGAAGATGCCTTAAAAAAATCAAGACTTGTCATCAATTATCTCAAGGCTTAGGGCTTGTACACACTACCAGTTATATCAGTATAACTTATGTCGCTCAGGGGGGTGAATAAATAAGCCACCTCCTGAGCGAAGCAAGATACACCGATCTAAGTACTGGTGTGGACAGCGCTATGTTGGCGGTAGAGCTTCTCCCACAGACATACCTACTGCCTCTTGCAGAGGTGAATTTATTACACCGATTTGACAGCTCTCTCCCATAGGCACAGAACGTCTTCACCAGATGCACTACAGTGGTGCAGCTGCAATCAGTGAACTTCTGTTGTAGACATAGCCCTTGGTAATAGCTTAGCCCTGGTCTACACTACAGGGTTAGGTCAAATTTAGCCACATTAGATCGATTTTATAATGAATGCATCTACACAAGCAACCCCATTCCGTCAACCTAAAGGGCTCTTAACTTCTACTTCTGTACTCCTCCCCGGAGAGGGGAGTAGTGCTAAAATCGACCTTGCTGGGTCAAATTTGGGGTAGTGCGGATGCAAATTGACATTATGGGCCTCAGGGAGCTATCCCAGAGTGCTCCATTGTGACCGCTCTGGACAGCACTTTCAACTCCGATGCACTAGCCAGGTACACAGGAAAAGCCCCAGGAACTTTAGAATTTCATTTCCTGTTTGGTCAGCATGGCGAACTCAGCAGCACAGGTGACCATGCAGTCCCCTCAGAATCGCAAACGAGCTCCAGCATGGAGCAAACGGGAGACACTGGCTCTGATTGCTATATGGTGAGAAGAATCTGTGCAGGCAGAATTCCAATCAAAAAGAAGAAATGCTAATATATATGCCAAAATCGCACAGGGCATGATGGACAGAGGCTACAACAGGGACACACAGCAATGCTGTGTGAAAGTTAAGGAGCTCAAGCAAGCCTACCAAAAGACAAAGGAGGCAAATGGTCACTCTGGGTCAGAGCCCCATACATGCTGCTTCTATGATCAGCTGCATGGCATTCTAGGGGCATTCCAGACCCTACCAATACCCCATCACTGTCCGTGGACACCTGAAAGGGAGTCTCATGCAACATGGAGGAGGATTTTGTGGATGAGGAAGAGGAGGAGGAGAAGGAGGAGAATGTACAGCAGGCAAGCGGTGAATCCATTCTCCTGGGCAGCCAGGACCTTTTCATCACTCTGGAGCCAATACCCTGCCATGGCGGGATCCCCGACCCTGAAGGCAGAGAAGGCACCTCTGGTTAGTGCACATTTGTAACTACAGTACAGGGTTTAAAAGCAATAGTGTTTAGTGTTTGATTGCCCTGAAGACTTGGGATGCATTCGCGGCCAGTACAGCTACTGGAAAAGTCTATTCACATGTCTGGGGATGGAGCAGGAATCTTCCAGGGACATATCCATGAAGCTCTCTCTGAAAGCCTTTGCAGAAGGTTTCTGGGGAGGGCTGCTTTATTTCGTCCTCCACAGTAGGACACTTTACCACACCAAGCCAGTAACAAGTAGTCTGGAATCATTGCAGCACAAAGCATGGCAGTGAATGATCCTGGGTTTTGGTCGCATTCAAGCAACGTTTGGTCTATATCTTTCTGTGTTAGCCTCAGGAGAATGATATCATTCATGGTCACCTGGTTGAAATAGAGGAATTTTTGTAAGGAAACAGTAAAAGACCCCGTTCATGCTGGGCTGTTTGCGCTTGGCTAAAAGGGATCATTCCTGAAAATAGCCACGTGGCGGGGGAAGGGGTGAAGGGATCATCCCAAATAGCCATGCGGATGGGTGGGGGAAGGTGTGTGCTGCACATCCACCCGAAAACCGCAGCCCCTCCTTTTAAATGGCAACCGGCATTGCTTGCTATGGGAAAGGAGGGCACTGCAGTTTGAAAACATTCCCTCATGTTATGAAGGCATTAGAAGCCAAACCTGCATAGCCTTTGGGTTACCATGGCTGCCTGGAAACCAAATTCTGTTGCCCAGCGTGTGTGATGAGTCACCTACCGGCAGGCACTCAATATAAAAGGCAAAATGCGACCTTGTACCTAAAGCACATGTGCTGTCTCCTGTGAATTGCTTGATTCACTGTGAAAGAGTCTCCCTTTTGTTCTCAGAAATGTATGATCTTAAATTTTACTCTCCCTTTTTATCCCCTCACAGGTGCAAATGTTTCTACGCTCCCCCTATCATCTCCATCCCTGAGGATATCGCAGATTAGAAGGCCAAAAAAATGCACTCGCAATGACATGTTTTCCAAGCTCATGCAGTCCTCCCGCACTGATAGGGCACAGCTTAATGCATGGAGGCATTCAGTGGAAGAGTCCAGGAAAGCATTAAGTGAGCACGATGAGAAGAGGCAGGATGCAATGCTGAGGCTAAGGGGGGAGCAAACGGACATGCTCAGGTGTCTGGTGGAGCTGCAGGAAAGCCAACAAGAGCACAGGCCACCGCTGCATCTACTGTACAACCGCCTGCCCTCTTCCCCAGGTTCCATATTCTCCTGACCCTGACACCCAAGAACGTGGGGGGGAGGCTCCAGGCACCCAGCCACTCCACTCCAGAGGATGACCCAAGCAGCAGAAGGCTGTCATTCAAAGAGTTTTGATTTGCAGTGTGGCTACAATAAGCAATGTGGCCTTGTCCTTCCCTCCTCCCCTCCTCCTTCACCCCACCCTAGCCCACCTGGGCTACCTTATCAGTTACCTCCCTTTTTTTTTAATTAATAAAGAAAGAATGAATGGTTTCAAAACAATAATGACTTTATTTCCTTTGCTAGCTGTGATCGAAGGGGGAGGGTGGTTGGCTTACAGGGAATTAAAATTAACAAAGAGGGCGGGTTTGCATCAAGGAGAAACACACACAACGGTCACACCGAAGCCTGGCCAGTCATGAAACTGGTTTTCAAAGCCTCTGTGATGCACAACACGCCTACCCATGCTCTTCTAATCGCCCTGGTCTCTGGCTGTTCAAAATTGGCAGCCAGGTGATTTCCCTCAACCTCCGACCCTGCCATAAACGTCTCCCTGTGACAGTGTACCCCATAAGGCTTTATGGGGGGGTGCCTATAAATGTATGTATGGCATAACTGAAATATGTTTTGTGCTGCCTGTGCCATGTAATATATCTCCGTGAAGGTTATGGTCTACTATATCTATTCATCCTATTTGTACATATATATCATTTTGTACTTGAGGTTAAGAATATGGGCTGTATGCTTGCTTGGTTTCTAAGGTCTGGTCTATACTACCCGCCTGAATCGGCGGGTAGAAATCGACCTCTCGGGGATCGATTTATCGCATCCCGTCGGGACGCGACAATCGATCCCCGAATCGGCGCTCTAACTCCACCAGCGGAGGTGGTAGTAAGCGCCGCCGACAAAAAGCGGCAGAAGTCGATTTTGCCGCCGTCCTCACAACGGGGTAAGTAGGCTGCGATACGTCGAATTCAGCTACGCTATTCACGTAGCTGAATTTGCGTATCTTAAATCGACTCCCCGCTGTAGTGTAGATGTACCCTAAGTAAGCTTTGGGAGGCATTTGGTCAGCTTCTTTAGGAAGGAATTCGCCAGGTTAAGTACCTGATCAGGAAACACTTGGAGAACAATGCATCTTGGAATGCTCCAATCCACATAAGAAGTCTTCCTGGAGACATGCAAGATACCATGTGAACAATGGCTTTGGCCTGTAAAGACTGAGTCATGCAGGGACATGTGACTTGCCCAGGTGACTCCAGAACTCCATCTTGGAGCTGGACTTTGCATAGGAGGGAGGAGGGGGGTCTCCGCCCACAAGAGAGAGTCTATTTAAACCCGTGGGAGACCCCTCCATTTTTGTCTTCAGATAGCTAAGGAAGGAGCCTCTCCACCCCCGCCCCCCAGGATACTTGAAGGGAACTGGAACAAATGACAGTAACTACAGGGGGTGTGAGTGATTGCTAGACCCAGGCTAAAAGGAGATTATCTTGTAAAAGGGAGCATTCTGGAACTGGTGAGGAACTTATCTGTATTTAGTTTGATTAGACATAGATTTGCGCATTTTATTTTATTTTACTTGGTGACTTACTTTGTTCTGTCTGTTACTACTTGGAACCTCTTAAATCCTACTGTCTGTATTTAATAAAATCACTTTTTATTTAGTAATTTACTCAGAGTATGTATTAATACCTGGGGGAACAAACAGCTGTGCATATCTCTCTATCAGTGTTATAGAGGGCAAACAATTTATGAGTTTGCCCTGCATAAGCTTTATGCAGGATAAAACGGATTTATCTGGGTTTAAACCCCATTGGGAGTTGGGCATCTAAGTGTTAAAGACAAGCACACTTCTGTAAGCTGTTTTCAGGTAAACTTGCAGCCTTGGGACAAGTGATTCAGACCCTGTGTTGTAGCAGACGGAAGTGTCTGGCTCAGCAAGACAGGGTGCTGAAGTCCTGAGCTGGCAGGGAAAACAGTAGCAGAGGTAGTCTTTGCACATCAGGTGGCAGCTCCCAAGGGGGTTTCTGTGATCCAACCCGTCACACTCCCCCTTATTCTCACAGATATTATGGCACACACAGCAAGCGGTAATAACAATGGGAATATTGGTTGTGCTGAGGTCTAAACTAGTCAGCAAACAGTGCCAGAGAGCTTTTAAACATCCAAATGCACATCTACCACCATTCTGCACTTGCTCAGCTTATAGTTGAACTGTTCCTTACTACTCTCCAGGCTACCTGTGTATGGCTTCATGAGCCATGGGAACAAGGGGTAGGCTGGGTCTCCAAGGATAACTATTGGCATTTCAACATCCCCAACAGTAATTTTCTGGTCTGGGAAGTAAGTCCCTTCTTGCAGCTGCTCAAACAGCCCGGAGTTCCTAAAGAAGTGAGCATCATGCACCTTTCCTGGCCATCCCACGTGGATATCGGTGAAACATCCCTTGTGATCCACCAGTGCTTGCTGCACCATTGAGAAGTACCCCTTGTGGTTTATGTACTGGTTGGCAAGGTGGTCCAGTCCCAAGATAGGGATACGCATTCCGTCTATCTCAGTTAGGGAAACCCAATGCAGCAAAGCTATCAACTATGACCTGTACATTTCCCAGAGTCACTACCCTTGATAGAACATCAGTGATTGCGTTGGCTACTTGAATCACAGCAGTCCCCACAGTAGATTTGCCCACTCCAAATTGATTCTCTACTGACTGGTAGCAGTCAGGCGTTGCAAGCTTCCACAGGGCTATCGCCACTCGCTTCTCAACTGTCAGGGCAGCTCTTATCTTGGGATTCCTGTGCTTCAGGGCGGGGGAAAGCAACTCACAGAGTTCCAGAAAAGTGGCCTTATGCATGAGAAAGTTTTGCAACCACTGGGAATCATCCCATACCTGCAACACTATGCGGTCCCACCAGTCTGTGCTTGTTTGCTGGGCCCAGAATCGGCGTTCCACTGTATCAACAAGCCCCACTGCTGCCATGATGTCCCAATTGCCACATCCTGTGCTTTCTGGAATGTCTGTGTCCATATCCTCATCACAATCGTCTTTGTGCTGCCATCTCTTAGCCAGGTTCTGCACATACTGCAGTATAATGCGCGAGGTGTTTACAATGCTCACAACAGCAGGTGACGGTGAGCTGAGCAGGCTCCATGCTTGCCGTGCTATGGCGTCTGCACAGGTAACCCAGGAAAAGAGTGAAATGATTGTCTGCAGTTGCTTTCAGGGAGGGAGGAGAGACTGATGACATGTACCCAAAACCACCCGCGACAATGTTTTTGCCCCATCAGGCATTGGGAGCTTAACCCAGAATTCCAATGGGCAGCAGAGACTGCACAAACTGTGGGATAGCTTCCCACAATGCACCGTTCTGTGAGTCGATGCTAGACACAGTAGTGAGGACGCACTCCGCCGACTTAATGCGCTTAGTGGGGACATACACAATCGATTGTATAAAATCGATTTCTAAAAATTGACTTCTATAAAATTGACCTAATTTCGTAGTGTAGAGATACCCTTAGAGAAGCAGCTGTGCGTTCCTGAGATACCACCATGTGCTATTTCTAGGCAAATGTTGATTTTTAATAGTAGTCACGGTAACTCATCATTATTCATTAGCTTTAGCTTATTACACTTTTTCAGAAGCAGCGACAGGTTTTCAGGTAGGTACAATGCAATTTGAGTGGGAAAGGTTTTTGCCTCTTAAGGGCTGAAGTGGTGAAGGAACACTGAGCACTGACAAATGTTGTCATTGATGTTACTGAAAGATTCGGTAGCAGAACTAAAGAGACAGGCTGATGTACTCAGGGGAAAAAAATCAATGAATAAGAGGTATTTCTTTGATGACACATGGCTGGTTTTAGACTCCAAAGAGGTGACAGAAGAGAAGAGCCAGCTGTAAATATGAGTATAGTGGAGATAAAGCACAGAAGAATCAGGATAACATGAAAGGTAATGACTGGGTAATTGTGTAGACAGGTATTAAGAGAGGAAAGAAGTGTGGCAAAAGGATGGCTGAAGTTGCAGGGTCTAATGTGTCAAATATTAGATATCACTGATGGTGATTCAGAGGATAGGATTATACAACACAGGGAAATGAATGAGGGAATGATGGAGTAAAATAAATTGGAGCTGAACAAAAATATGTTTCACACATGGCAAAATCGGAGGATAGAGGGGAAAGTTGTTCTCGCCTCAATTTTTTCACAAAAGACAAAAAGAAACAATAAATCAATATATTTTACTGAGGTCACTGTTCAATTCTCAAGTGACTTTAATGCAATGTGTTTGTTGCATCTCTTGTTTTTAATTATCTCCTTCCTCCTCTTATATAATTCAGAAATGGCCTCCATGTCTCTACAAATTCCTTCATTTTATTCCCCAGCCTGTATTATGTCCATTTTTGTCAGGAAACTGTGCTCAATTAACAGCTGCTGTTGTTTAGCACATGCACCATTGCCATGAAGTTTTCAATGAAGGCCACCCTTGTTTAGCAGCTACCACCAAGGCCAAATTGTGTCTGTGAGGCACTGGCCTGGCCTGGGTAGCAGTGAACCTGCACTGCTAATGGGGAGGTTGAACTCGGATTATACCTCAAAGAAGCACAGTCCCTTCCTGGTTCACCTAAACTGCTTCTTTCTACCTTCATACATCCTGTACCCTTGGAGTGAGAGGTACTTCCACAGGCACTCAGAGGGAAAAATCTCTACTGTTGCACCTGGGCCATGCAAGAACCTGAAAAAGAGGAGGTGGGGAAGACTTAACCCTATCTCCTGCACAAAGATCTGACACATTCAGCCTTTCATTTGGTAGCCACAATTTTATCAGCATGCAAGCAGCAGGGGGCAACTAATTAAGTGTCACAGAAATCATGGCAGATATAATAGAGCTGGTCAGAATGTTGTAAATATTTTCCATGAAAAAAAAAATTGGGAGTAGAAATTTGGAATAGATGTGTCTCCGTTTTACCATTAAAAATGGCTGTTTTTCAAAAAACAGAATTTGGTTTTTAGAATCCAAAAATTGTTTGTTTGTTTGTTTGTTTTAAACAAAAATTTAAAAGAAACAAAACCTTTCCATATCCCCCAAAAGGCAATTTTTCATCAATTCTTTTTAAACTGTCTCTAATATACAGTGTTACCATTACAGAAATACATAGTTACTACCAAAATTGTAACCCATTTCACTTCAAATACCCTTTTCATTTTTGGACTGCCATGCATTCACTTTCCTGATACCCCTTCCCACATTTAATTAGTTCTCAGATATTGTCAAAACGGCTGACTTTTTAAAATTTGCAAACCTCAACATTTAAGGCACATCTTGAAACAATTGCATAAATTAGTCCTGCAGACTTTCCTGAAATTCTGTAACAAACCACTGCTCCTCTCCAGTACAACCTAATCTTAAACATCATATTACCAGGGGACTCATTCATTGTGAGCTGCATTTATAGTGGAGGGGATTGGAAGTCTGAATTGTCTGAATGCATAGCAGTGTGTGAGCTTTCCAGCTACAAGGAATTTCCCTCTTAATAGGTGAAATCCACCCCCTGCAGAAAGCCAACACGGGCACCTAAATTGAATTTAAGCCATCAAAATATTGCTCAAGTAATTTATGGACCTTGAGCTGGCTCTAGGCATAGGAGTGAATTTCACCAATGGTGAGATTGTTGTGTGAAAGGATAGAAAAACTTTTTAAGAACAAGATTCCACAGCACTAAGCAGACTGAGTTAAACAAGAGACCTGACAATGAGCCTGTTATGACTGGGCATGTTGGAATGTACAATATGAGAAAAGTAATCTGAGATTTTTGAAAATCCATTCTAAATTCTTACATGGAAACCAAAGAGAGATAGACTGCATTTTCATTTGGTTGAGCAAGCGGGATCTTGAAGTGGAGACATGCTCATTCAATTCATGCCCGTCCAAAGGATTTGAATTTTCAGACAAATTGGAACTAAACTGATGGAAAAAATCTGAGATTGAAGGATATATAACATAATACTGATAAGGCGGTGTGATGCTGTATAAAGAAAGATGACCATTTATATCATTGTTGCTACCATGGTTACACAATTGCAACAAATCTTGTACAAAGTATATCATGTAAGGTGTCAATAGAAAAGTTACAATCTATCAAATATGATTATTCTGCTAAAATCCATTTATCATCTTTGTATCTAAAATTATGAATATTGGCTATCGATTTATATCTTATACATGTGTTGTATAAGATTTACATCATGGCTAGACATCATGGCTAGACAGCTATATGTTGATGGCCCAAAGACACTTCAGTCTAACAATGGGCCATCAAAGAAACTCATTCCACCCAATAAGCCTTTTCTGTGGATACCTCAGAAAGAATATGGGCAATTGCTAACCCCTTGTGAATCATCAAAGCATGTAAGGGCATGTGATATGCTCATGTGATCCTGGACGCCATCTTGGGCCAGTAACTTTCCACAAATAGAGGCTGTGAGCTTTGTTTGAGACCGTAACATTGCATACACATGGCAAAGGATATAAAAAGGCATCTGAGACATCCCCATTTTGTCTTCATTTCCTGCTTCATTTCTCCGGATTGGATTTCTAACAAGGAAGCTCTAAACACGGACTGATGACCCCGAACCCATTTGGGTAATTCCAGGGAGAGACTTTTACAAACTAACAGTTTATTCCATCACTGCTATGATCATGATCTATGAACACTGAAAAATCATTTGTATGTATATATGATCTATTAACCTTTATAACACTCTTCTTTTCTTTTATTATTAAACCTGTAGTTTTAGTTACTAAAGAATTGGCATCAGCGTGATTATCGGGTAACATCTGAGTTATATATTGACCTGGCTAAGTGGCTGATTCCTTGGGACTAAAAGGACCCTATGTTTGATGAAATTGGTTTTTGGTAACCACTCACCATAAAGTCTAATGTCTGGGTGGTGGGCCCAGAGCTGGAATGCCTAAGGAGACTGCATTTCCAACTTCTTCTTAATCAGCATGGTGAGACAGAAGTTTACTTTTGTTACTGGCTTGATATAATCTAATGATAGAATAACCTCCAGTTTGGGGTAAGTCTGCCTTATTTCTCAGTGGTCTGTCCTGTATTTGCTGTTCTCAGCTGTGACCCACTGAGGCATAGTGACAGGGAGGAGACAACATTATAGAAAGATTCCACTGATCCTATGTCTCCACTACGTAATAGTGTGGGGGGAAAAGTCATAGAGGGATTAGAAAAAAATATAGTTTAATCTGGTAATGTTTGTCTATGTGATACAGACCAGAAATGAAAACCAGGGGTCATGAACTAAGCCTTAGGAAATTAGGAATTTCAATTTGTACTGATAAGGAAATAGACTAGATAACTTAATAGGTATTTTCCATCTCTAACTTCTGTAATAAGAGCAAATATATAGTTCATTATATAAGGTTACACAAAAAGATAAATATACAAGACCAAATTTTGAAAGATGCATCGACCTATCTTAAGAACATAAGAACAGCCATACTAAGTCAGACAAAAGGTCCATCTAGCCCAGTATCCTGTCTTCCAACAGGGGCCAATGCCAAATGCCCCACGGGGTATAAACAGAACAGGTGATCATCAAGTGATCCATCCTCCGTTGCCCATTCCCAGCTTCTGGCAAACAGAGTCTAGGGACACCATTCCTGCCTATCCTGGCTAATAGCCATTGATGGACCTATCCTCCATGAATTTATCTAGTTCTTTTTTGAATTCTGTTATAGTCTTAGCCTTCACAACATCCTCTGGCAAAGAGTTCCCCAGGTTGACTGTGGAACTATTACAAATTTAGAAGTCTACAGTTTCACATGCTCCTTTCCTGCTAATGTTTCTGGATGTGGGTGTGCGTACTGAGGTATAACTACATCTCTCAGGGGTGTGAAAAATCCACCCCCCCCAAGCAACACAGTTATACCGACCTAAATCCTGGTGTAGACAACGCTATGTCAACTTTAGAGCTTCTCCCATCGACATACGTACCACCTCTTGTGGAGATGGATTAACTACACCAACCATAGAAGCTCTCCTGTCAGCATAGCAGCTTCTTCACTGAAGTACTACAGCAGTGCAGCTGCTCCACTGCAGCATTTTGAGGGTAGACCTGCCCTAAGGCTATGTCTACACTTAAAACGCTACAGCAGCACAGCTGCAGCATTTCAGTATAGACACTCACTACAGTGATGGGAGAGGTTCTCCCATCACTGTAATTAATCTATCTACCTCAGAGGTGGTAGCTAGGTCAACAGAAGAATTATTCCATCATTGTCTGCACCAGAAATTAGGTCACCATAGCTATGGGCAGGTCTACACTACGGCAGGAATTGATGCTCTGAGATCAATCCACTGGTGGTTGATTTAGCGGGTCTAGTAAATACCCACCAAATTAACTGCTGATCACTCTCCAGTCAATTCCTGTACTCTACCCCCAATGAGAAGAGTAAGGTAAGTCAACAGGAGATTTTCTCCCATCGATTCCCCACGGTGTAGACCCTGCGGTAACTCAATCTAAGGTACGTCGACTCCAGCTACGTTATTATGTAGCCTGGAGTTGCGTAGCGTAGGTCAACTTCCTGTGGTAGTGTAGACATAGCCTACGTCTCTGAGGGGTTTGGATTTTTAACATGCCCGAGAGAGGTAGTTATGCCGAGACAAGATTTTAGACTAGACCAGTCCTAAGTTTACATATGCATTTCTCGTTCCTATGCACCTAACTAACTAAACTGCAGACACAAATGCAGAATGCACATCTACATTCACGCTTTTACATAAGAAAGGGCCTAAGGGGAGGGTTAGCTCAGTGGTTTGAGCATTGGCCTGCTAAACCCACAGTTGTGAGTTCAATCTGTGAGGAAGTCATTTAGGGATCTAGGGCAAAAAAATAGTTGGGAATTGGTCCTGCTTTGAGCAGAGGGTTGGACTAGATGACCTTCCAACCCTGAGATTCTATGAAAACTAGAGCATGGATTTGAAACTACATGGTGCTCAAACTAAAGGGCAAACTACTTAATATATTTATCTGATCATATGAGTTGTTTCAATGCCTGTCACATCCTAGTACAGCATTCACTTGAATGGATGTTCCTAGGAATAAGCTGAAAATTTTGAATTCAAAAATAGTGAATTTTTCTGCTGAATACTCATTCACTAAGGCTATGCCCAACTACCACTTATGTTGGTATAACTTATGTCACTCAGAGATGTAAATAAACCACCGCCCTGAGCAACGTAAGTTACACTGACATATGCACCAGGGTGGACAGCACTATGCTGGCGGGGCATAGCTACTGCCACTCATTGCAAGTGGATTAGTTATGTCAATGGAAGAGCTCTCTCCCTTTGGCACAGAGCGGCTACACTAGAGATCTTACAGCAGTGCAGCTGCATCAGAACAACTGCGCTGGTGTAAGCTCTCTAGTGTAGACATAGCCTAAGTCAGGTAATAAAGGTATTTGCTATTATCCTTAAAACTTAGGCTAGAAGTAGTGCAATTTGCAAAGCCCTTTGTGGCATTGTGGAACTTTGAAGATTTTCTTTAAAACTTGGTCTTGCAATGACAACGGCAATTTAGTTTAATAAGCTAGTGTATATGCTTCTGAATGACCTTCCTTTTGTTTTACAGTGGCATCTGGTATTCTGACAAAACTAGAGCCAAGTACAATAGAAAGCAGAAGGAAAAAAATGCTGCAGGTTTTGGAACATAGGTTCACTTTTTCAGGTACTCAAATATGGAGCTCATTTTAGAAAATATGGCATATAACTGTCCAGAATGTTACTCCCTTATGCAACCCTATTTCATTTCCCAGTTATATATAATTTCTGAGTCTGGTTTCAAAACTGTGTAATTGAAATGGCAAATTCCTCAATAACTTTTACTCCAGCTCTCTGTTTGTTAGGTATTCAGCAAATATAACAAGGTCTTGTACTAGTGGATGTAAAATTGATGTTCTTAACTATTTTCACTGATCGTGAAAAACTTATTCTAAATATGTGGTTAACCAAAGCAAAACCGGCATCTGACACTAGAAAATCTGAACTGATTTATTATCTAAAGCTTGCTATCTACGATGATAACAAAATACATTTTATGTAACATGGTTCAATTATTCAGACTACCTCAGCCTTGAGAGCTAACCTATATCAATGCTCATTAAACATAACCAGGACTGTCCTGCATCCAGCTATATCCATGGGAGAGGACTGCAAAAGAAACTCTCCAAACTGAAACAAGTGCTACAATGTGCCATAGACTAAGTATACAGTCTTCTTCCAGAATGTGTATATATAACATGGAACATTGTGTGTGCTGAGTTCTCTCTTTCCTGGCTATTTACCCTTCTTTCCTGATTCTTAAATATTCGGTATACCCTTTATGGCCCTCCGCTTTAATTAATAGCAGCAGTGGGTACACATCCACCCAGAAATTTGTTTTAATTTTATTCCTAGATGTGTTAAAATTATTTTTATGCAAAATAATAATTTTTAAAAATTACACACGTGCACACACACACACACAAAGAAAAACACACTTTTATGAAGTAAGGCTCAACAACATAAATGAGTTAATGAGAAACATTAGCATTTCTACTGAATCAGGTATTACAGGCTAGAGCAAAAATCAAGTGAACAGGGATTGAGATAAAACTAAGAGGCACATACTTATAGGACCAAACTGTCTTTCCTCTCCGGCAAGTCTTAACGCTCTTCAGCGATGATAGCATCAACTTGATTGTGCTCTTTAAGCCATGTAGAATGAATGCTGAAGTTGCCCTTTCTGAATAACATATCATTTGATTACACCATATGCCACAATAATGCACTGGATTTAATTACCACTTAGCACCTGAACGTTGAAATATTTGAAACCTGCCAAATAAAACTTTCCAGGGTTCTTCTGAAAGGACGTTATTATGATTATGATTATTATTGACAGGTCTATTGTGTGAAACCGACTTATCATTTAGTTACTCTGGGACATTAAATTGTTCAGAGCACTGAGCTCATTCCCCGCTCAGTGTGTTGAGTCATGCAGCTTCTATGCAGGGTTTTCAAAATTCCATTATCTCTTGTCACCTCTGTGACCTCCCCTTGTGACTGACTGTCACCTCTGCTGTGTGGGGTTACGCTACCTTTGGGCTTTCACTTTGAGGAGCTTTTGTAAACTGTTCTTTTAGAAGTCAAACAAGGCCTCACAATTATGAAGTAATCCAGGAACCTTTTCTCTCTTTTTAAGTTCTTGCACAAATCTCCAATGTAGATGAATCCCAGTGTCTGAAAGAGCTCTACTACAAAAAAAGATAAAGATTACAATTGTAGTGTTTAAGATGACATGTGATTATTTGAATTGAGTCTGACATGGATATACTGGATTCTAAAAGTTGAAATGGCCATTGGCAGACTATTAAATCCTGACAACTCAACAAACAGTATTTTTAAAAATTGTATCACAGTGATGCCTCAGTTCAAACGTTCATATTTTCATAGTTTGGGTTGGAAACTTTAGCTGACAATGTTGTCAGTAAAATCAGACATTCTATCAAGTCAACCGATAGCCTTGGGCAATGATGGCTTTTTTCAATTAGCAATTTGCTTTTCAAAGTTGGCCCATGTGTAAATTGGCAGTAGCATTCAATGAGCTAAATCAAATGAGGCTGAACAGCCAAATATCTGAAAAGAGACAGCTTTATCTGGGCAACTTGCAAAAACAAATCAGAGCAACAGAATTTTTTAAGCAACACAGAATTCAGTACAACAATCTGTCTAATAATTTTGCTTCAAGGGACAGGTAGGTGTGGAAAGGTATGGACTTGATAAGTTTTGACTTGAATTTTTTTATAAATGTTCATATACAAGCCTACACTTTTAAAGAAAAAATATATAGTTTGATTTAGGTTTTGCTAGTGCATGAAAAATACAAGTTTAAAGTATAGATTTGCAAGTAGTTATTTTTCAATTTTTTCTTGAGCTTTGTATTTTTCTTGAAAATTGTATAATATTTCACAGCTGAAGGACATGAAAACAAAATGGAGAGAAAAAGGAACATTAGTTGTTCAATGACTGCATGTCACATTTGATCTAGACTGTAGAAAAATAAATTAACCAAAACACATTGGTCACAATCCATCTGTAAAAACATGGCAATGTAGGTCCAAATTTAGCAAAGCACTTAAGAATGTGACAAGTCCCTTTGACTTCAGTGGGACTCTTTTATGCTTAAATTTAAGTATTTGCTTAAGTGCTCTGCTGAATGAAGGCCATAGAGAAGTACAAAGTAAAGACACTTTTGGCCCAAAATATTTTCAAGAAATAGAAAGTTATATCCATGTGTTATGCTAATACAAAATAAGAATTATTACTTTTTCTTTTCAGGAAGAGGCACTCTATGACAAAGTCAAACTGAAATACAGCTGGTAGCAAATGAGACCCCCAAATCTCAGTGATTCAAGTTTATAAGGAATTTCTTCTAATCAGTCAGAGCCAGCCCCCTTGCAACATGTGAAGTACTAGCATATTAGCACATAGCCCCACTGGTTTCAGTAGGATTATTCAAAGAATAAGGAAGTAAGGGTCCACAGACTAGCCCTTGCTATCTACAAATGCACACCTCTCCACTTGTCCATCTTGACCTTGATGGTCAAGCGTTGCTGTCATGTACCATATCCACAAACTGTATGCTATTCTTCCCAGCCACTGCTTCTAAACTCTCCCCTCAGGAGCAGTCTCTCCTTGCCTCTTAACAGTTCAAATTTCTAATCAGTTGATGAAATTGTCCCCTGTAAGGGCATCATGTTGTTGATAACCAATGAGATAGTGTATCATGCCTGAGAGTTTTTCAAGCCTCTATACCAGGCCTGCACAACATGCGGCCCACGTGGGCTCACTGTGCGGCCCGCGGGAGGGTGAGTAGGCAAGCGGCAGGTGAGGGAGGGGGGCTGAGTAGGCGAGCGGGCAGGCAGTGTCGGGGAGTGAGTAGGCGAGCCGGGGGGAGTGGGGGGCTGAGGAGGTGAGCGAGCGGGCAGTGGCAGGGGGTGAGTAGGCGAGCTGGCGAACTTCTCCAACCCAGGACAGCTAAATGTGAGTGAGCAGGGAAGTGACCAGAACACAGCAGCCACTCACAACAGCCAAAGGACTGAGGTTGGACTATGGTTAAGACATGCTGGAAGGGGGGGAGTCTTACATCATAGAATTTGTTAATTTATTAATAGTTGGTTTGCCCAAATTCATTCTGTTATCATCCTTTTCTCCCTGTTGTAACCCCTGGACTCAGTGCTTGCAAGTGGGGAAGAATTGCCCATCAGGGTTGCCCAAGGTTGTGTATATAGTTTCCCAGGTTTCTAAGTGGGGGCTTGAGCTGGTTTTAGGTAGGTCTTTAAGGAAACCCCTTAGAAAATTGAACCCCTTAGAAAATTGAACCTTTTTGCTGCCATTAACACCTGGCAGAATGGTTACATCTGTTCTTTCTTAGTAAATGTTTCCTCAAAGGCAGAAAACTATCCAAGTTCCCATTTATTTCTTAATACAAAGATGGAATACGGAAAGTGCTTGCTCTGCTTTTTATTAATGCACAGCTTACAATGCAGATAATCCACATGATCCAAAGAAGAAAAATAGCCACTTTATGCAGGTGTGTGGGCACGGCTGAGCTTGCAGGTGCTGCCAGAAATCTAATATAGGTCTGAGGATTTATCCTCGTTGGATAAATATGTAATCCTTCAAGTGGTTTTGCACCCAATACCTCACTCAGTAACATTACAAGAAGCTATTTGGCATGTGGCATGAGGTACAGTTTT
This sequence comes from Trachemys scripta elegans, assembly GCF_013100865.1. Taxonomy (NCBI): domain Eukaryota; kingdom Metazoa; phylum Chordata; order Testudines; family Emydidae; genus Trachemys; species Trachemys scripta. The sequence goes on along the minus strand of NC_048298.1, from coordinate 243,954,688 downwards.
CACAAAGCCATGGCACAATAGTGATTTATCTTGTTTAACGGGGGGGGGGGGGGGGGATGACTAATACCCAATCTCTAATATATCTTGGAGCCTGGAAAAAAATATAGCAAGAGAGAATCTTCTTGCCCAGTGATAAGAAAAATCTTCAGGGATTTTTCACACTAAATCTGCATGAGGCTATCCAAAAACTGCATCTTTTCTGTCAGTTTGAGGGATTTTTTGTGGGGGGGGCTATTAAGTAGAATATTCTGTTTGGCTCTACTCTTACATTTTCATACCAGATGTCACTGTAAAATGAAAGGGATGTCAATCAAAAGCATATATATTAGCTCACATGCTCACATATCAGGCTTTATTGCTGCTAGACCAAGTTGTAAAGACAATCCCAAAATTCCACAATACCTCCTGTCAACTATGCCAGAAGGTTATACACTTTATTATTATGTATTACATGGATTCCAGCAGCATCTAGAGCAGGGGTGGGCAAACTTTTTGGCCCAAGGGCCACATCTGGATGGGTAAATTGCATGCAGGGCCATGAATGTAGGGCTGGGGCACGGGGTTGGGGTGTGGGAGGGGGTGCAGTGTGCAGGAAGGGGCTCAGGGCAGGGGGTTGGGGTGCAGGAGGCGTGTGGAGTACGACAGGGGGCTCAGGGCAGGGGATTCGGGCACAGGAAGGTGACTGTGATCCTGAGAGCAAATGGCACGTCTTAAATGTAGCCTTCCCAAAGAAGCACCATGCACAAATAAATAAACAAATTTCAGAGCCAGCTAACTAACTAGCATATGCTCTGTGTGGGCATGTCTGATCATCACAGGGAATGGTATGTGGAATGTTTGCAGGACGGTACGTCTGGGGTCAGTGGGTAGAGGGAGGACACAGGGTGACTGGATAGGAGGATTGGGGAAGTTGGGTGGGGAGGTTAGGAAGTGGGATACTTTGCCCTGGAAGGGGAGTTGAATGCAGGGAATGTAGGGGAAAAGGTTTAGAATATGATGTGTGCATCAGAACTAAATAACAACAGGACAGAATTTTAGTAAACCTCATCCACCAATTTTCCTACTTCCCCTCCTGAAGTTTATAACTCTTACTTGTTCTATCATGCCTGTCATTGGATTGTGATCCCTTTGAGACAGGGATTGTGTCTAGCTGTATGTTTTGTAAACCACCTAGAACACTGTGGGGGTTATCAACATATAATTTTCTTCTCTGCTTCTCACCGGCCATTTTCTCTGTTTTGTTAATTGCTGCTCCTAAAAAATCCAAGTGCTACATATTTACTTGTGGCTTGGCTCTTTCTACCTGGTGTGATATGCTGCCTTCAGTTCAAGCAACTAAACTAAGTGAATGGCAACTAGCTTCTCTCTCTAGGTTTTCACTTGCTGTTGCAAGGCGCAAAAATAAACAAACAAACAAACAAAAACGTTCTGTCCAGTCTGGACTCTGAGAGATACAGCTGTAGGCTAATTATTTCTTCAGTCTCTCAGCAAAAAGTTAAAGTGATATACACTTTAAAAAAAAAAAAAAAACATGGCCCAGATCTTACTCCAACTAATTCTCCCATCTTCCCCCATTGACTTCAAAGGGTATAAATAATAGCTGCATTTACCTGCATATCTTTTTAAGGCATTTCTAGACTATAGGTATAACCTTACAGATACCCTGCTACACTAGCCAAACACATGAGTTTCTTGTTTCCTGTATGATTAATAATTAATGCTTATCTTGAATGCACTTTACAAATATAGTGCAATCCTCAGACAGTATCACAGATAAGTCTCCTCACATGATGGGATAGATACATATTACTTCCATTTTGCATAAAGGGATTCTTAGACACATCGATTATGCAACTTGTCCAGTGCCACAGAGGGAGTATGTGTCAGAACTTGGATTAGAATTGAAGTTACTGACTCCCAGTTCTCTGCTCAGACCACTAGGGCAACTGCCTTCCTTTGTTAGCAACAGGGTGTTCATAATTAGTTTGCAAGATAAGTAGCTTAATAAATGTGGAGGGGTCATATGCATCTGAGTCTGCTAATTCAGCCTTTCTGGTCCAAAGAGACAACGGTGCACTGGTTTTACATTACCACGTTTCTTCACACAACCAAAAAGGCTACAAATTTCATTCTTAATTTGAAATGAAAATCTAAATATTGAAAAACAAACCAGTTTTTGGTAAGACCCTAAATTATATCTATTTATCGGTTTTTCTAGGCCAGCAATTCCTATTGTCCAAACTCCTGATTTCACTGTCATTGTCTAAGAATACTAATCGTGGTATAAAGATAGAAGAGAAATACAGATATATACCCCTAAACTTATGTGTTGCTTTTTCTTTTATTTTCCTCTTCTCCCTAACCTTCTTAAAGGCATCTGTTTTTAGACTCAGCCACCTCAGATCTTTGCTGCTTTGCTTGGTCTTGAGGGTTCCACTATCAGGTAGGATCTGTAACCAGACCTGCATCTGGAGAAAAGAACCAGCTGCAGCCTCCCAACCTTTACAGAAATACAGAAACGGTAGATCAGTTGGATAGTTGCCTAGGACGGTCTTCCCCTGCCCTGGGCTGAGCTTTGATGCAAACCTTAGGCTAGGTCTACACTGGAGGGGGGGATTGATTTAAGTTACGCAAATTCAGCTACGTGAATAGTGTAGCTGAATTCGACGTATCCAAGCTGAGTTACCCCGCTGTGCGGACAGTGGCAAATCGACCGCCGCAGCTCCCCCGTCGACGGCACTTACTCCTACCTGTGCTGGTGGAGTACGTTCGTTGATTCGGGGATCAATTGTCATGTCCTGATGAGACACGATAATTCGATCCCTGAGAGATCGATTTCTACCCGCCGATCCAGGCGGGTAGTGAAGACAAGCCCCATGTGAATCAAGAGCAATTAAAGACACACATCCTCTCTTTCTTCTCTTCCACTTGCATGTGTTTATATGTTTCAGTTAGTGGCTGTGTCTAAGGGGAAAATCTAGCCTCACTTCCACAGCCAGGAAGCTCCTCCTCCTGCTCCTCCTGGTGCAGTTGTGCAGTAAAAGTGGGGATGGTGGACATGAGAGGAACGGGATGGGAGTGTATGTCCCTCTCCACAGCAGTGCGCAGGAGCAGGAGGGGGTTGGCACAGGCAGTTCTGGAGGATACTATTTCTCTTAATAAACTACATAGGAATAAAAGGGCAGCATGACCTCAGGCCACCTCCAATACACGAGGCTCCCTCAGACAAGTGCATGGGGCAATGATGAATACAGTGTTGACCTTGTGGTGCTTTTGTTCTTGTTGCCTTGGAAAATATGCTGCATGTTAATTAGTTTACTTGTCCTTAAATTTTTTGCATTAGCTTGTACACAGACATGTGTAGGTTAAATCAATCATTTGTCAAGAATCTGATGGGTTGGCCATGTCCTTGTCTGGGAAAATGGCTGACATTGCATTATACAAGTGAAAATTGTCATCTCCACTAATGGAGGAGTGAAGGAAAACTGTCCTAATCTCATAGAATTCATTCTAAAACTGAAAAATCAGAGCTGTTTGGGGACTTTTCTCTTCAATAGCATAGCAGGGGCATTAGAAGCTGTATGGAACACCCAAGCAACTAACACCCGTGAGAATTACAAGAAAGACACAGGGGACAGTACTTTTCATTCCATAGGATTATTTGAATAAGAAATACTGAAAGATGATAAAAAATGTCAGCTTGAATTAGGAAGCAGAGAAGTATACAAATTTGATTGAAGAGAGGGGTGTCTAGACATGTCCAAGATAAGAAATTAATGGACCAAAAACTGGCTGAAGATAGTAAGGGTCAAATTTTCACTTTGGCCTTTAACTTGGGAATACAGCTTTTTGATGGTCACCCATTTGCATGTAAAAACTGGGCAACTGCACAAGGTATAATTTAAGCAGGCTAATTATATACTTGTCAAATGTGGGGGGCTGAAGTAAGGCCCCTGTGTCTCTACTTAGGCATCTTAATAAAAATAGCCTGAATTTCAGAGGTGCCAAGAACCCACAGCTCTCACTGAAGTCAATTGAATCAGCATGTCTGAAAATCAGACTGCTTTTATTTAGGTGTCTAAATAGGAACTATGGGCCTAACTTTAGGAATCCACATTGGAAAAATTTGGCCATATATTTCAGGACTGAAGTACTGCTACTCAGCCTCTCTGGTGGTTTCCGGGAAGGGCATTATGTATGTTATTTGGGTCTGGATAGCTCCATTTAATTCCCCACCAAACTACAAAAATCATCTAATCATTTGGGGACTGATCCTGCTACCCTTATACATAGTTAGTGGCACCTAAGGCCCAGATCCTCAAAGGTACTGAGGTGCCAAACTACCATTGATTTTCTTCTCTAGCAGCACCAGACTTACTAGTAGGTGAGCTGGTTCAGTGCTAAATCAGAGCAAAGAGTGTCACATACTGAATCACCAGCACCACTTCCTGTGTAGTATCTAGATGCTCTTTGGAGTTTCACTTATGTTCCTTTACAGGTCTGATTTTCTTTTTGCTTCCAATACACTTTCTTTTTTTTCCTGATAAGCCCTTAGATTCTAGAACAACACTTTCCCAGCTCCCCCTACTCTCTTTTTTGGCATTGTTCAGATAGTAACTTGAGCACATGTTCCAATTACATGTAGATGTCTCTCATTTTGAAAAATTCCAGATTATTTTTAAACAGCCACAAATCCCCTGAAATACTGCAATGGGAGGGTACTTCCTTCATCTATTGTACATTTCAAAACTGTCACAATTGCCAGACAGTTCATTATGTATGATAAACCAGACAAACCAGTTCTCACTGGTAGAAAATGCATGCGTGAAACTGGAGGTTAAAATGTTAAGATACAGTCATGTCTGCCTTCATTGGTGGAATTGCATGCCTTTCCTCTTGCTGAAAAAAAGAAAGGTTCCTTCCTTCCCAGCGACTGTGCTTTTTTTTTTTTTACCCATTCAGAGCGGGATGAACCTCAGGAGATTTGGGATCATTGTGGTAAAGGGGTTAAACAGCTTTATAAACAAAGAATATATGGGACTAAACTTGCTGAAGCTCTTAAAATATCATCTAAAAAGCAGCATATTCATATTGGAACCATCATGGACAACCATGGAGCATTAAAAGCTGTATTTTAAAAAGAGCTCTTTATTGGTCAAGTATTTTAAATGTGTATTTTTAAACATCTGGGGCTGTGAAAACAGTACAGCTCAGATCTATACATTAAAGGAGAAGGCAGGGGATGGCAAGCAGCAGTGAAATCAACAATGCAGCACCTGGTTCCTGACCTAAAATGACTATGAAACTGAAGATCTCATCATTGGTTGCCACAGCTCCCTGCAACATGATCCCTTTCTAATATATTTTTCTAATGCTCCATTTAGGCCTCCTGTAGGCTGTAGCTGCAGTGAACAATCCCTGTGAGCTCTTTCTGTGGAAATTGGCTAAGAGACGGGAAACAAAGTATAAAAGATAACAAATGGATTCAAGTTTTCTTCTATATTGTTATCACTTCCAGTGAGCAATTGTGTCTACTTGCTACAATAGGCAAACTCAAGATTTTTTTAAAAATAAGCAAGGGTCCTTGAAGCCATCTTGAAACCCCAAGATTCCCCCAATTTTACTCCCTTTCTGCCATCAAAGCTCTGTATTATAATAGTCACATTGAGAGACAAGGACTGAGTGCATCAATATTGCTTCTCAGCTGCCAGCTGTGTGTTTCTCAGCACTGTAAAGTATGCGCTCTTCACTTCCAAGGAACAAATGCAGTTTGACGTAGGCAGGTAGAGCACTCTCATTGAAGTCAAATGAAATTGTGCCTCTTACACTAGGGATGGATTTGACCCTAGATCTGCTGTCTTATCCAGCATTCCTAACCCTTGAAAACAACCACTAGAGTTTGTTGAAAGCCAGTGTGAATTGCGACTGGCTTTCAGATGGCTGCCCCGTGCTCCCCCTTTGGTCAAGCGGTGCCTTACAGTTCAGTTTCCCATTTGAAGCAGAAACTGGTGACTCACAACCAGGTATTTTTTACATTAAGGGTGTACATTTTTCACACTGGGGTGAAATCCTGGCCCCAGTGAAATCAACGGGAGTTTTGCCATTGACTTTAATGGGGCCACAATTTCACCCTTGGTGCTAAAGGGTGCTTCCAATCATATTAGCTCACTCAGGGTATGTGTTCATGAATTACAGTAGATAGCTACATCCATAAAATCAATGAAACTGATCCATACATTACTATAGCTGGGGACTTATTTACACATCTTGAATATACCTTTTCTACTCTGGCTGTCATGAAATCAGCACCTCAGCCTTGCCATTACACATGCCAGGTGCTTTAAATGACAGTCAATGCCTACTATTTCCTTTCTTTCTGGTGGCCAAATTATGAGGCTCTGCCTTGAGTTAAAATGGGGCTTGTTGTCCTGGTGACAAATACCCTCTTGAGGCTCACTCTTGGTTCCTTGGTCCCATGAAGGTATGCTCACTGCTGCTGGAGGAGCTGTGCTGATGGACTCTGAAGGGAACCATGTCCATATCTTCCCAACACGATGGTCAACCTGAGGGCAGAATCAGAAAAGGTGAAAAATGCAGAGGTTCTTCTGAGCATGGATGATTTACCTGAGCAGAGGGGAAGAAAATGGATGAATGGCTCCTTTGGAAAAGGATTTTTATGCCCCAAATTGGTATAATATTAGGAAAGTGATGCAGGAGTATTTCAGGGATGCATGGCCTATTTGTATGTTGTAAGGGAAATGTCCTGAGTTCACTGAAAAGAAACAAAGTTAGAAACCTGTTGTGAATCCTTGTGACTGCAGCCAATAAAATATAATGCCTCTCTCTGGACAGAGGTGCTAAGCACTTTATATTCCTATTGATGACAATGGGAGTTAAAGGTGCTTAGCACATCCCACAAGGTTTTCAGCACCTCAGAGGATCAGATTCTATGCCTGCAGACAGAAATAACAAATATAGAAATGGATTGTCAAGAATCAAAGAATTAAGATAAATGGAAACACCTACTACCTGTATTAATTTAACAGCTGAGCTGTGGGAGGAAAGATGAATCAATGTGGGTGAACTTGTTTATACATAACTAATAATTTTTATAACAGGATGTATACTTACTGTAACCCATCACCTAACTGTCTCAATCATTCCTTATTAGGTCCAGTATTGTTTAGTATATTTATTAATGATAGGAAAAGGGGGCTGAGTAGTGAAATAGCAAAATTTGCAGATGACACAAAATTATTTAGATTAGTCATGACCTGAGATGAGTGGGAAGAACTTCAGAGAGACCTAACTAAGTAAGGTGAGTGGGCAATATGTTGGCAAATGAAGCTTATTGTTGATAAATGTAAAGTAATATACACTAGGAGGAAACTTTTAAACTTACAGGGTTCTAAATTAACTCTATAAACTTAGGAAAGGGACTTGGGTGTCACTGCAGATAGCTTGATGAATATCTCTGCTCCATGTGCAGCTGTGGTTAAAAAAACTAACAGGATGCATAAGGAAAGGGATGGAGAATAATATGTAAAATACTATAATGCCCTTTTTATAAATAGTGGATGCAGTTATATATGGAAGACTGAGAACATTATTGGTCACCCCATCTCAAAAAGGCTATTGTAGAATGAGAGGGGGGGTTCAGAGAAAGGTGACAAAAATGATTAGGAACATGGAACATCTCTTATATCCACAAAGATTAAAAATATTGGTATTGTCTGCCTGAAAAAGGAGATGAATGAGAAAGAATATGATAAAAGTATACAAAATAAGGAATGGTCTAGAGAAGCTAGTTTGAGAGCATCTGTTTTTCCTGTATTACAACACAAGGATAAAGAAATTAAAAGGTGTGAAGTTCAAAACTGAGAAAAGGAAATGCTTTCTCACACAGTGTGTAATTAGACTGTGGAACTCAGTACCACAGTCACTGAGGCCAAGAACTTAGCAAGATGCAAGAGGGATGGAGCATTTAAACAGAGGTCAAGAATATTCAGAGTTATAATTAATGATAACAAAAATGGTGGAAGGGATATTGAAACTCATGCTTCAAGGCTTAAGCCAATCTCTAATTATTCTAGATCAGGATGAGACCTAGTGTTTACCCCACATCGGCCAACTGTGGGGTTCTTGTATCTTTCTCTGAGGCATCTGGTACTCACCACTGGCAGAGATTGAATACTGGACTCAATGGACCTTGGGTCTGATCCAGTCTGATAATTCCTATGTTCCTAGCTCTGCGGCATTCTTTTCTCTTGCATATCTGACCCTCTCTTTTACTGGTTATGCAGGAAATGTAACTGGTACAGTCAACAATTTTGTTAATCTTCAAATAAAATAATTAGTAGCTGAAAAGGATTTGTGCATAAATAACATTGCTAAAAGGCTTAACACTGCCATATTTTTAAATAGTTTAATTACTATCTAATTTATAGCTCTCACTTGGCTAGTAATCATGGACCAAATTCCCTGGTGGGGTAAATTGGTGCCGCTCCACTGACATCCTTAGTCAATTTACATCAGCAAAGAATTCCACCCTCTATTTCAAATAACATTTCTAGACTTCAGACACAGCCCAGGAATACCAACCATGCCCTGAGAAGGAATGATGTACCTCTGGATCATTCTGTAAGGGATGCTGCTAGGCTAGTTGCTGCTGTTGTCTCTTCCTGTCTTGTTGATGATCATCACCACACATGGGGTCCTGCTTATATAAGTGTTAAGCCAAATCTTCCACGTTGCTCCCCGACAACATATTGTAGGGAAAGCACTCAACCGTGGTGCAGCAAGAGAGCCAAGATATACTCTAAGGGTCAATTTCTGCCCTTATTTGCACTCCTCCATCCATCGGTTACTCTGATGCAACCCCACTGAATTCCACACCTTTGCATAGACATACCTGAGGGCCAGAATATGTACGTTTTGTACTGCTCAATAAGGTCACATGAAATTTCCCCTCTGTATTTAGCATACGGTATTTGTGTCTGGCAACTTACTCTACCCAGGACTGACTGTGAAGGCCATGTGCAAATTCTAACTTGTCTAATACACAGCAACCCATCCTCTGATCAAGGAAGAACACCAAAAGCACACCACACTAGTGCTCTGCATGTTCCACTGGCTTCCCAATCATTTCCAGATTTAGTTCAAATTCCTAGTCCCAATCTTAAAGCATTCCTTGGGTCTGGGCTTGGCTATTTAAGAGACCATCCATGATGTACTCTGACAGTTGTGCACAACGGCGTCACTGCAGTTCTATCAGCCTAATTTCTTACAAGGTCTGCCTGGCCATGGTATCTGATTCCCCTCAAAATGATAAGACATAAAGATATTTATATCTCCCCTGTCTAGTTAGCTGGCTCTGAAATTTGTTTATTTATTTGTGCATGGTGCTACTTTGGGAAGGCTACATTTAAGACGTGCCATTTGCTCTCAGGATCATAGTCACCTGGATATCTTCAGCAAGTGAGTTTTGTATTAGTGGCCAGAACTAGACCTGGACAGGAATTTTTCAACTACAGTAGAACTTCAGAATTATGAACTGACCAGTCAACTACACACCTCATTTGGAACCAGAAGTACGCAATCAGGCACCATCAGAGACAAAAAAAATTAAAAGCAAATACAGTACAGTGTTAAATGTAGAGTACTAAAACAATAAAAGGAAAGTTTAAAAAAAATAAAGATTTAACAAGATAATGAAACTATTTCTGTGATTGTTTCATTTAAATTAAGATGGTTAAAAGCAGAATTTTTTCTCAGCATAGTAAAGTTTCAAAGCTGTATTAAGTCAATGTTCAGTTGTAAACTTTTGAAAGAACAACAATAAGGTTTTGTTCAGAGTTACAAACATTTCAGAATTATGAAGACCCTGCATTCCTGAGGTGTTAGTAACTCTGAGGTTCTACTGTAAACGTATTTTTAGCTGAAAAATGCTGATTAATCAAAACTGACATTTTGCAAAATGGGGTCGCTTCTGACAACTCTCCTGCCTCAAAAAATTATTGGGGGAAGAAAGAGTTTCAAAACTGTTGAAACATCTGTGACGAAGTGGGAATTTTCTGTAGTATTTTTATGATGTCTATGTGTGCCTCAGTTTCCCCTGTATGTGCATGGTTATCCAGTGGAGGAACAAGGCTTAAGGCGTGGTCTACACTACATGATTAGGTCAATGCAAGGCAGCTTATGTTGACCTAGTTGTACATGTGTCTACACTCAAACTGGTCTCCCACCACTGTAAGCACCCAGTTATGCCGACATAGTAACACCACCTCCCCAAACAGTGTAGAGCCACGGTAGATGTACTTAGGTCAACACAGCTCAAGTGTAGACACTGCATTAGTTAGGTCAACCCTAACTGTCCTCCAGCAGCAGTCCCACAGTACCTCACACTGATTGCTCTGGTCACCATTGTGAACTCCACTGTCCAGGGGTCACAGGGACTGGAAGTCCCCCCTCCCCTCGAAAGCTCCATGAATTTTTGAAATTGCCCAGCTTGATGAGCACACCAAACAGCTCTCCATTGTTGAGTGCAACTGCCAAGCTGACCATGCTGGCTTCATGTACCCGATGAACACCTGCCTGGAGTAGACGGGAGATATTGGAGCTCCTAGGCCTATGGGGAGCACAGCAGGCACAGCTCCAGTCCAGCCATAGGAAAGTCAACACGTATGGCAGATTGCTAAGAGACATTGGGGGGGGGCGGAGCGGGGGTGGAGGGGGGCGCGCGCATGTGTGTGGCCTGTGGATAATTGAAAAGGAGTGGCTCTGGGCTAACCAGAATGGACTATGCTTTAACCTTCATTTCCCTGTGCTAACCTGTGTGCCAGGTGACTAAGAAATGGTTACCTTGTTTTTGGAAAGGCTGCCTGTCTCATTGCAAATACTCACTGAGAGCATTGGGCACAGTACGAGCCTTCCTTCAGACTCCAACCTGGCTAATATGCCACAGGGAGCCAGAGAGAGAGACAGGGATCACTGGGACAGTCTTGGAGTCATGGAGGCCACGGACTTGCCCCTGTGGAACCATGTGGGTCTTTAGGGCCCAGCACACTAAAGGGGTCACTGCCAGGAGACTGGTTACAGGCTGGGCATTAGACCAGACCTCAGGACAACATCCCATGTGAACATTTTTTTAAATGAATAATTCTGGTTTTTCAAGTCAAAACAACTTTTCTTTCAAAATTTTAGTAAATATAGCCTAAAACCAAAATGTTTCAACTGACTCACACCAAAACATTCTTCAGTTTTCTGGTTTGTGAAAATGGTTGAAATTTTTGACTTTTTGTCCGGATGGGAAATTTGTCTGAAATCTTGAAAAATTCTCACAGGACAGAAACCCCATTTTCTGCTCACCCTAGGCAGAACCCAGGACGAAATGCCTGACCCTAAGTCATATTAGTCTCCATGGAGAACTCTCAACTGAGATCAGAACCAGCACAAGCCTGATTGTTTCGGCACGTTATACACACACACACACACACACACAAAAAAAAACCCTTTTGCACAAACCTTTGCTCAATTGGAGCTCATGAACAACTCAGGATTATTTCTTTTCATCAGATCATGACTGAAAGAAGAGGAAGAAAAAAAATCCAAGTACTAACAATTTGCCCAAGATATAGAGAAGAGCCCATTATAGACAAATGTATATTTGACATCTTGATCCCCTGATGATTGGGCACAGTGAAATGTAACAGAGCAATATTTCTCAAAGCCACTGTATGAAAGCTATACATAAATGTAAGCTGCCCTGAGACTCCCCCACATGTACCTAGACATTAGTATATTACTAGTGTCTTTAGTGAGGGAATGCTGTACAAACATCACAAGCAACCAGCTGCATGGAGAAACAAAAATGCTTGTGTAAGTACATTTCTGACAAATGTAGTACTTACTATTTTATCTTTAAAATATTTTACCTTTGGGGTGTGGGATGAAAGGGAGGGGGAAAAAACCCTGCTGCTCTAACACAGACTGTTAGCATGGGGAGAAGGGGAATTTATGTTTTTGTTGGAGGAGCTGTGTGTTAGTATAAATTGCTTGTATTGTATGTAATCACATAGGTTACACTGGCTGGTATCCCAACCCCCCGACTTCAGATTTACCACAGCTTGTCATAAGAGACTGAACGGACAGTGCTACATAAATAAGCCCAATGCTGGCTGATACCATTCAAATGCACAGAACAGTAAAACTAGTGAAGACTTTGACTTCTCAGTGCTGACTATAAAAAAAAATATTGATTATTGCCAAAAGTCAGTCTATCTTTCAAATACTTGCATTCACCTGTGGGCTTCAAACTTGTCATGGTCTCTTGATTCTGCCCAAAGGATGTCTTCCAAAGTAAACTACTTAGACTTTCTTGGGAGCAGATTTACTAAGATTTACTTAAAAAAAAAACCACAAAACACAGTTTAACATTTTTTGTATAGCACAATCTACTGAGGAGAAGAAATGTAAAACCAAATGGAATTAAATGAGCTCATCTTGAATTTGTATTTAGGAATTTCACTGCATTCATTTCTTTTACTCAGACACTCAATTTAATAAATACAAAATGTCTGATTAAATAACATGCAGTTCCCGGCTAGAGGAGATTGGAAAATAGGTGAGTTGTAGAAAATCATGAACATTTTCAACAAAACTTTGTTTTTCATCAAAAATTTCTGATCAACTGTCATCCAGACTCAGCCATACAAAGGGAAGAAATTCTATGTTAAAAAATTCCAAGAGAATCATGCTCTTTGCACCCTTAGGCACCTTTTGTACTGAAGCTTATTTTGGACTCGAGCTCCTACTGGGGAAGTGAATTTAAAGAATCTCTTTTCCCCTTTGGAAGCAGTAGGACAGGATGTCACCTCAGCAGAGTAACAAAGGCCTGTGCAGCACAACCAAAAGAAAGCATGGTCTGCAAACGTGCGTGTCCAGCTGCGATCAGCAACCAGGCTCTAACTGGGGATGCATGATGCTTCTTTTCAAAGCAGCAGCAAAAGGAACCCCACTACTTGATCTGTAGATTTGAACCATAGAAAGTGCCCAGATTGCATGGGTTCTTAGATCAGAAGATACGTAGGCCCAGGTTCCTGTTCCCCCACCTTGCCAGTCCAGGAAGGATTTGCCCCATAACATGTACCAAAGGATCTTGGGGTTGGCAATACTGGGCAAGCGACTGGGACGGGGCACAAGGGTATGCGATAATGGGACTGAAGGAAGATAACAATGTGTATAAAAGATGACCACCATTTTGGCAGACACCAAAAATTTAACTGTGGACCTCCAGAGATAGAAGAATGATTCTTTACAGCTAGAGCTAAAGAGCCAGGTTCTGTCACTAAGGCCTGGAACGGACTCACATCCTGTGTATATCAGGCACAAGGAGAATGTGTTACACACACTGATTGGGGGAGGGGGTTATGCATGGAAGGAAAGGGAAAGGAAATATGAGGAGTAGCTTATATGCATGAAACAGATGGGCAGTAGTGTCAACCCCACAAATGCAAAATTCATGAGTCAGGCTCCCCAAAATCACTAGATTGGCTTAAGAATCACAAGATTTTATAAAATAATAAATTTGGAGTTCCTTTTATTTGCCTTCTGGCTTTTCAGGCTTCAAGATTTGTGTTCTCTTATGTTTCTTCATAGTCAGGAAAGCTACAACTTTATATTTAAAAACAAAAACAAAAACAAGAGCTGAGATTCTCATGTGACCACATGACTCCAGAAGGAAAGGCTTTTAAAACAATACCAGATGTCATGAGACTCATAATAAAATTGCAATAGCTGGCAACCCTGGGAGCTCAGGATGTGCAAGCGAACAGATACTGTAAAAGTAACTAAGGGGGCACAGACCATTTGGGTTAGTGCAGAAAGTGCAGGGAGCGGAGGCGACAGACTATTTGGTGGTGGATAGTATGCCCAGAGCAGAGGGGGGATAGACCATTTGGTGGGTGGGTAGTGTACCCGGTGCAGAGTGGGGCATAATAATTGAGTTTAAATATTGTATTGAGAGGATGAAAAGAGACATTTGAATTGAAACCATTTTTTATTATATATTTGCTAGTAATCCAGCCTACAATAGCTATTTTTAATAAAAGTAAGTAGCAAACTACTGTCTATGTCCAATGAAATACAAATTACAATTATTATGGAAATTAAATATCACTTATAAACACATTGTTATTAATATAGTTTTCAGTCCACTAATTGTAGTGCTAAGTGTAGTGACACCTCTATAAAGCATTCTCTCCCCATTGAGGGGCTTGGGATGCCATAAAACAATCAAATCTATATCAGCATTGTGGATGAGTGTAGAATTCAGGACTGTGAGAATATTGAACCAGATGCTAAACCGAGCAACGTTAATTTATACCAGCTGAGGCTCTGGCCAGAGAGTACAACACAATCACTTTCCCCACGTTGATACCCAAAGATTGGAGAGATGAGGCAGGCCCTTCCTACTTCTTGTTTAATTAGTTGTATTCCGCCAGCACCCATAGACACTGTCCATACATGTATGAAAACACGGACCAGGCCCCACAGGGCTCAGTATCTAAGTGGCAAGGGGGCTTGGCTTTTGGATCTCTAGTAACTCCAGCTGAGTCCAGTTCCTGGCTACCCTCTCTCTTCCACTGGCTTTCACTTCGATCCTAACTGTGGCATATTTGAATGCTGGTTCCCACTGTCCTCTCAACTGCATGTTCCTTCTCTCCTCCCAGTATCCATTGGCAGAACTGCCTAGAACCTGGCTTCCCCCCCTGCTCATAGTACAGTCCATCACCTGGAAATCCTGATTTCCCTTTCCAGTGTCAGCACTTTTCTCCATGTCCTGTTCAGCTTTGCAACATCTTTTCCAAAATCTGCACCATGCCATTATCATCAGCAATGGCACCTCTTGTGTCCAGCTACCCCCAGAACTGGGTCTGACCTCTAGGTCCAGTTTGGCTCCCCACTGCTCTCACAATTACTGGTTCTTCTCTGCACCCCTCCCTGCCATTCCCAGCACTGCTCAAGCAGATTCTTCCCCCCTCGGCTCCACCCCATCCTTCTTTAGGACCTGCTCTCCACCTCCATCATGTGTGGGTAGAACCGTGCCCATGTTTGGCAAGGCTGTTAGGCTCTGTTCCCACTTTCAGCATGGGCAGAAGTTCCATGCACAAATAGGAAGATGCCATGTGAACACCACACCTCCTATCATTCTTCTTTCCATCATCACCATTACCTGTCTGACAACTACTAAGAGGAACATGAAGCCCTGTTTAATTAAGCCTCAGAGCACGCCTGTGAGTTAAATTGTATGTAGATAGAATCTCATTTTACAAACTACAGAAGAGTCAACAAGCCAAGGCCATGCAGTCCATCACTGGCAACAAAACCAAAGAGTTCTAACTCCCAGCTCCCTTCCTTTTTTCAAAAAGTCATCACCCTACTTGCAATCTGATGCTTCTCATAGTGAAGTAACAACTGTGTCACCAGTAGGTTTTGTATTTTACCACACCGGGATTTGTTGCCTCCCCTCCCGCCCCCCATCCCAATTTTATCTTTGGTGGCTACAAAGACCAAGATCATTCTTCAAAAGTCGTTTTCCATATTTTATTGACTTTTCTCATTTCTGTTGCTATTACACCAGTTTTTGAATGAGTAAATTTTCTGCAGAAAGGGAATTTACAGTGTTCATGGAAACAAAGTGTGTCACTCATTGAGTGAGCATTTGATTGATGCAACATTGCAATGTTCAAAAGAGAGAACACTTCAGACATAGATAGTAACATTTTGCTATGCTTACTCTGTGAGACAATATTTTATGTAATAGATTCTTACTCCACTTTAGATGGATAACAACTGTACATTATAATTTTATTTTCCACTTAGCAGAGCCTATTGACTCAGACAGACTCCTACTGGGGAACCAGGCTTCATAATGAGGGCAGTAAATTTTGATTTTGTGCTTGTTTGATAATTAATAGTGCAGTGTCAGCAGCAGTGCAAAAATACAAGTACATTTTTTTTCTCTGCATGTTATAAAAGATGGACTAAGTCAGCAGCTTTATGTTGGGTGTACTTCTATAAGGCACATACCATTCACCAAAAGAAATGTAACAGACTGAATGGAGTGTCTATCTGTTTATTTATATGCCCCCCACCCCATCAGCAGAGTATCTCAGCACCTCACAATGGTGAATGTATACTCTCATGAGACCCTAGTAAGATAATGAAATATTGTTAATCCCATATACAACTAGGGAGTGAAGACAGGGAGACTAAAGCCCTGGGCCAGCAAAGCATCCCCGTAACTTAAAGCACAAGTAGTCCCAAATAAAATCATCTACATGCATAAGATTTTATAGGATCAGGCCCAAGTGACTTGCCTGAGAAGTCAATGGGACTACTCATATGCTTGGTTATACATATACTTAAGTGCTTTGCTGGAGCAGGGCCCAAGTGACTGGCTCAAGGTCATACAGGGAGTCTATGGCACAGCAAATTAAAGTCACTGACATTCTCTAGGGCTTCCCTCAAGTCCAGTATAAAAAAAGTGTCACTGCATCTCATGCTTCACTTATAAGTTTACTTTTCATCTGTCAACCATTCTTTCCTTGATTATTCAGCAAAGACAAATAATTTGACAAATGGGAATTACACGACCAAAAGCTATGAATAACTAGCTGCCTTTCTCGAATGGAAACTCTTAAGACAACTTGGCATCAATTGTTAAAGTGACAAAGGCATCTTTCCCCTCCTCAGACCTCCCCATATATTACTCTACAGATGATTGTTCAAATTATGTGCTTTCATGGTGACTGGGCTTTGTGAAAAAAATGACAGTATTTGTTAAATGTGGGTGTCAGTTGTTTAAGTGAAAATTATAGAGCAGCACACCCACATATTCTGTATTAAGGCTTGTGTTAGCTTGTATGTCATAGGACCCAATCCTGGGAAATCTTATGCACTTTAACTTTATTGACATGAATAGTCCCATTGATTTCACTAGGACTACTCACCGATAGTAATGATAAACATGTAGTTAAGTATTGTGAGCACTGGGACACTGAGAAATCCCACTGACTTCAAGTTAAGTGTCTGCAAGTAAGACACCAGGCCCTCATTCCACAAGCTGATCCATGTTAGTAGGCCCCTATGCCTTAATGGCACCCACTGACTTCAGTGGGGCTCCATGTGGGCATAGTGATCAGCCAATACGAATCAGGTTGCAGGATCAGGGCCCTAATTTGAAACAAAAGTAGACTTAAGTTCTCCCTATAAAGCTGTGGAGAATTTTTTTTAAAAAAAAGAAAAAGAAAACTAAGAAAAAGGAAAAAAATAAATAATCAAAAACTAAAGAAAATACTTAGAAGGCAAGATTTCCATAGGAAAAAAATATTTTATTTTTTTAAGAACAAATTCAGTTTGAAACAGATGTGGAATGTGATTTTCATAATTTTCATTTTCTGGGGGCTAATTGCAATGTGGAACTAAAGCAGATTTCAAACCTATGACAGGCTAGTTAAAAAAAGAAAGAAAGAAAGAAAAAAATTATTTATAACTCAAGCGTAATACTGTGTTACTTACAAACTGGACAAAGAAATTCTTAAATAAATATTCATGGTACACACTTACAGCACAAATATGCAGCAATTTGGCAACCTTTTATACCATTTTTTTCTGAATACAGTGCAAAGGGGAATGACACTGCCTTTAAACAAGCTGTAGCTAAATACATTGCAAAATTCAAATTTTATACAAAACATCTTGCTTAGACTTTATAAAAAACCAACATTGCTCTATATACACAATCTGGTTAAGAAAAGCCATTTCTATTTTGTTTTCATGTGTGTTTTTTTATTTAAAAAGGTGAATAAGGCTACTGTAACACCCCAAATCCATATACAGTAAATCTGAACCTATTTACAGCATCTTCACTTAGACATGATGGTGCAAATTCCAAGTCAGGTGACTAGGGATGATAATACAAGCAAGGCATTTACAGTAACTTTTCAAAGCTGAACCAACGTCAAATAAAGGAACAGTTGGTAGATTGTCATAATGCTGCACCAAACACAAAACAGAAGCACAGTACATTTTTTCAATTGTTTGCAGGTTGCTCTTCATCAATTCATCTGATTTTTTTTCACAGTTTAGTACATAACCAGAATGTAGCCAACTGATGAAACATACACTTGATTTAATTAAAATCAGACTCACTATGCCTTTCTCCTTTTTCCCTTTCTCCCCCTCCTTCAAAATAAAATCTTAATGACTTACAAGAAAATCTTGTATGGATGGATTCACAGAAAGGAGGGGTTGTTGGAAAGAATTACATATGTACTGTAGTTAGTCACCATGGTAACCTTCCACAGAACCAGGCTTTTTTCTTTTCTTTTTTTCTCTCCTTTTTGACCAACATCATTTTCAGGTTCAGGAAATAGAGAGAGTAATCATTTCTATGACAGTTCATTTTTTTTGCAGGTGCTCGCTGGAGGTTTGAGAACCTTAAAATGCTGTTGCTACATTTTCTTTCCAATTCGGAAAGCAAAGTGTTACCATAGTAACATGACCATGTTAAAGATGTCTATTTTGCATAGCACATAAAAAGTAGGATTCTTTTTTATTTTGTTCAGCGTGGGGGATGTGGGGGAAAAAACATGCTAAAGCAGAAAAACTTTAACCTGAAAATCCCCTTCTGTGTGACCTGCTGAAATCTACAGAACACTTCAGTCCATAAGGCAAGGGAAAACACAACACAGAAAATAAATGCCGGAACATCTTCTCATTGTTAAATATATGATTCAGTAACATTGATTTCCTGGATTTCTGGGCTTGTGTTTCCTAGTCTACTGTTATGTGAGACGCCTTTACAGGGCTTTGTTATTTGTGTATTTACGCTCATTATTGTTATTTTTGGAATGAAGTTGTTTTTTTCCCACAAGCAGTCATCCAATTTTTATTTTTATTTTTTAATGCTGAGAAATTAAGACCATTTAATTGCCACAAATTAATTTCACATCTTCTGGTGTAGATTCTGTGCAATCTCAAAATATATATTAGAAAAACAATCTTTCACTTTATATTCCTTGTGTTCTATACACCTATTATAAATAAGTCATATCGTCCTTCTCCCTCTCAGTGTCATCATTTATTTTATCCTTATGGTAAGAGGTTTTCCATATGTGCTTTAACTTTGAAACAGAGCACCAATGAACTGCTGTGTCAGTCACCGTACCTACACTGCACTGTGCAGGGACAGCCCTACCATAAACCAAAGAGTCAAAAGGCTCAATCAGAAACAAAATCCTGTTCTATTTGGAGAGCTGAGAATGTATTTAATAACTCCATTGGTGATGGAATTACTGCTCTTTTGACCCTTTGGCTTATAATCATCTCGGTCAGATTTGGCTCTCCGCTATTTTCTTAAATGCTTTCCCTGTGTTTAGTAAAATGTGATAAGTATAGCAGCTGAGTCTGCTTAAAAAGTCATCGAAAGCAGACTACAATTTTATGACAGCGTCCAAGCTGTATATCTTATTGCCAGTACCACAACAGTTCTGCCCTAATACATCATCAGCGGCCTACTATTGTCTTGTCCTCCAGGCTTGTTCATTTACTAACAATACCCCTTTGTCCTACTGTATTGAAGGTACTATTTTTTTCTGCACACTGCTACTTGATAACCGTGAACTCCTTCAAGTGCAGCCCTAATCCACAGCTCGTGTTGTGTCTCCTACTTGCCTCTTAAAACATAGCACACCAAAGTGCTGTGCTACCTAAATTATGTTTCTTTCTGGCTTCTATTTCAGAGGCAGCAGCATTCAACTGCAATTGCAGTCAGCCCTTCCCTGCCACCGTCCAATCCTGGTCTTGACTTCACTGACAGCCTAACTTTTGGCTGGAAAGCTCCTTATTAGCAAACACAGTTTCTATAAATGTATTACCCATTCTAGAGAGGCTGCAGATGCATGGAGCATGGCACTACAAATGTTAATGTTCTGTTAGTGATGCAGGAGGTGGAGTGAAAAGAAATCTTATGTGAAGAATGGCAGAACCCTGGATAACAGAAATAAATGTAACAGTGATGGACTAAAAGCAAGAGAATTTAAAAGTCTTACTTAGATGCCGAGGTCTGTGTGACAAATCCAGTCTGCACTGAGAGAGAGACACAAAAAGTCGTAAGATTGCATTTCAAGCCTGATATCCTAGAGCACCTTCCCAGGATGCCTAGATCTATTAAACGTCCACAAATCACTCCATCTTCCCTTGGCTTTTGTATATGCCTGGATGCCTGCAGCACATGGCTTCGAGGATGATGAATGTAACAAGAATACAGCAATCAGAGAATGGGTATCTTCTACGGAAAGTCTTCCAGCTTTTAGTGAATGTTTGTTCACTGAGACAGGAATTCTACAGACTAGATAAGCTGTCCAGCTCAAGAAGGCTCTCTGAGAAAAGGGTGTTGCCCTTTCCCCCTGTGCCTGAGTCAATACTAGTGCACAAGGGGGTCATCACAAACCCCAACAGAAAGCATCTGACCAGTAAGTTTCCTCTATAACTCAAAGGTACCACAGTTTGTCAGACTTTGTAATAAATGTTTGCTGGACTCTGAGGAGGCATCTCTTGAACTATATACACTGGATGTCCATAGTCTCCGCTGACCTTTTCATAGTGAGGGCAAAAAACACTGTCTGCAGTCCTTAGAGGAATGATAATGTCACTTGGCTCAGAACCATTGTTGTTGCCACTACGTTTTGGGGTGGCTAACGTACTAAGTGACAGAGTTGTAGTGTGCTGGGGTGAATGCTTCCTGTGTCTTCTCCGGTACTTCAATAAAAGAACCACCAAAGTGATGATGATGACGATGAAAATGATGCACCCTGATGCAATCCCTGCAAATAAGGCCACCTCTGAACCAAGTATACTGGAATGTCCAGCCTTACTGCCATCTGTGCTGGATCCTAGAAAGAGAAGAAAACACAAAGGGAAGTTATCACTGTCCTGTGACCATTGTATGGTGCTTAACTTAAAAATGTGAAGACTCAGCAGGACTGGAAGAATTAACTGGCACTAAACTTTGACAAACCAATTACCCTGTTAGGTAGCTAAATGCAAAC
This sequence comes from Trachemys scripta elegans, assembly GCF_013100865.1. Taxonomy (NCBI): domain Eukaryota; kingdom Metazoa; phylum Chordata; order Testudines; family Emydidae; genus Trachemys; species Trachemys scripta. The sequence goes on along the minus strand of NC_048298.1, from coordinate 243,933,575 downwards.
AGCTGAAGTCAGCAATCAATATTAAACAAGACTTTGTGTCTGTTGGTCTTACTTTTACGCTGCTCCCAAACCGCATTGTTTTCTTTTCATATATCATCATCCATCAGCAGCAAGGCCTGGGACTGACAAGGCAGCCTTTGATACATTCTGCATCTTTTAACAGATGCCGGCCAGCTCAAGGCAGCAAACAGGGAAAAACAGGGAAATGGCAAATCTCAGGACAGCTGACACTTTGGTATCATAGTCTTGCTACTTTCTCTTTCAGATACTAGTTTAAATTAAACCACCGACTGTGTCTACGTATTTTGCTTACTAATGAAACAAGGAAGCTGCAGGCAGCAGGGGAGGTAGGTAAAATGTTTCTGATGCAACTAGTTTTTATTATTTAAATTACATTTATTTAAAAAAAATATATATTTGGAAGGCAGAAAAAAGCTCTCACTCTGAACAGCCTGCTGAGTGCATGGCATCATCGCATTATCAGTTTGTCACAAGAATTCAATGAATTCTTACTTAGAAAGTTTAAAATAACTTCCCTCTCTTGATGCTCAGTTCCAGATGGAATAATGCTGTGGATGCTAAATTCTCGTAACTATCAACTCTGCCTACAATAACCTTAGCACAAAATTGCTGATGCCTGCTCGACAACTGCCAACTCAAAGATTCATTAGCAGGGTAGCAAATAATGTAGCCAGCGAAGACAGACTTGAAGCCATTGGTGAAACCCAGAGTCGACTGATAACCAGTTTAGCTTTGTAATATTCTAAATTTCCTATTTTTCACAGTGACCTTGTTTATTTATTTTTTGTTCACTTAAAGCATGAAAAGCAGTTTGAAGATATTGGTCTGAAAACTATGAGCTCCTCATATTAAAAAGATACATTTTTAAAAACCTTTTAAAATTTAGGATCAATCAGTCATTTGTAGACTTTATAAGATCAGATAAGAGATTAGAGCATTAATTATAGATGCGTTAAAATAAACCTTACAAATGGCTGTTGAGAACCATTTGATAATGTATCAGACGGGAAGAGAGAGATAGAAATATTCTCTCATCTGCCAGGGTACTAAACATAAGTCAGCACTTATCACTGTAAAGCTATTCAGAGAAACTACTACCCAAAAACTTTCCTGGAAATGAATGATTTTCTTAGATGTAATTTACTCCAACTGCAAAATGGGATAGGGGCAATATGTGCAATGGCCAAAATGTACAGCTTCTAGCTACCATCCACTGGTGCCGCAGAACACATTTTTGTTTGATCTCACTATGCAAATATTTGCTTTTAACAAATTCCAATGCTAAAATAATGATGTAAGGAATGGAAAAAATCCCTTAAAATGGCACTTCCCAAGACCAAAAAATCCCGATGTGTACCTGAATTATCCTTTACAAATGGACTCGTTGTGGAGCTTTTTCCATTGGTACCAGCTTCTTGTTCGGGACGTTTAGTTGGACCCGTATTACGGGGTGATCCAGCAGAATTGGGATCTGTACAAAAGAAAAATGATTGATTTCAATTTAGACAACTGAAGATAAGTATATCTTATAAGGCTGCTATATATCATGAGATAAGACTAGCTTTGAATAAAAGATTCTTTATGCAAAGGGCTACGAGATAGAAGAATATAATTTTCCTTTTAAAGCAAAATTGATTTTTTTCAGAGGTTTAGATTGTGAGGCCATCTGCAGAAACTATAGGGATTCCTGTAATTGGCTAGAAAAGCTTTGCAGATGACATTTCAGTTTAACTGAGCAAGTTGAGTGACTCCTAAACCAATTTCTAATTAGAAGAATAATTCTTTCTTTCTGCACAATAGGTTATCTATATATAAAGAGACAATGAACAAAAACCTCTTCTGTAGTTAGAATTCATAACAAAAAAAACTATAGAAACATTAGCTTCCCTCCTTTCATTTATTCCAAATAATTATGAACTGTGAAGTGGTGGGTTTGTTTTTAAAATACAAATAAAAATGACTGAAATGCATTATTACTGGCTGTCCTTCCCTTCTAGAGAGCTCTACAATAAAGAGATCTTATTACATTAGCGCTCCTCTTGTAGAAATCTGTCAGTAGCTTAGGTACAGAAAATAGGCTTTGCTCGCAAAATCTAAGGGAAGAATGACCAAACTAGACTCAGTTGGCACTCTGTTCTATGCTATTAAAAGAAGCCTGCACACTAAGTGGGGTACTGAGACTGATCAAAGTGATTTCATGAAACAGCAGATGGTCTTTACCTTGTCCAACTTTCATGAGGATCTTCATGGCTTTTGTCTGGCACACCCCTCCCTCCTGGTTATCCAGGCCCTCTAATGACCCATTTGATGTTGCTGATTAAAAGAAAAATAAAAAAAAGATTTCAGGAAATCAGTAGGCAAAGTGATGTGAATATGCATGCCTGAAAACAGGGAGTCCTTTAATCTACTGGAATCTGTTCTTGTTGCTCAGGTTGACCTAGGAAAAGCTGTGAAATGTTGAAAGCCAAAAGAATGAATACATCGGTAAGTCATACATTATATACAAACACTGGAATGAGTTATCAGGTTTCAAATTTACTCAGCCACCTTTTCTTCTATGCATAATTGACTGACTTTCTATTATGCCCCTGGATGAAATGGCATCACCTTCCAAATAAAGGTAATGGAGTCAGCTGAAAAAGAAGCCCTGCCAGGCTCAAAGCAGCAAAGTACTTAATTCACTTTTTTTTTTTTTAAAGCAACATCATAATAATCACCACAGTACACCTGCTTCCTCTGTGACAGATCTCCTGTTTAAGGAAATGTGCACATACAAAAGACAAGGTGAAATCCGAGATTCCACACTGATTGGAAATCAGTATTTTATTTTTTTTAATACAATCTTATTTTTCTTAGGGCTTTTAAAAACTGTTCTACTTTAACAGAAACCTTTCAGCTTCTACAAACAAATTAGTGTCTCCCCCATGTTTAAATTGTTCTTTCTTATCTGTATGCTTGCTTGAACTCCACATACCCACTTGCAGCCCACTGCTAGCTGGTATTACAATCTGATTTGTGTACGAAGCACAGCTCACTTCGGGAACTCATACAAATCAAGTCAGAGTCTACGTGATTTTACTCTATCACCAATATTCGGGGGGAGAGGGGGAGATCAGTTTTCTTCCATGCTACACTGATACTATACTGTATTGTATTCTTAGGACTACAATGTATTGCATCCTTTACTAGCCACATCCTTATAAGTATGCTCCTGACAGACAGTACTGCAGATTAACCAGATACATTAACAACAATGCAGTATTTAATAATGGGGGATGATTGTAAATCTACTTCATTTCATGATTTGTATGAGTGTTTTGTCCATTTCCCTTTATTTCCCAAAACACACACACAACTGATGCCAGACCACCTAATGCAAAAAAATAAATAACAGATACCAGTTGTATTACTTGTTGGGATTCCCATGGACTGCTTATATTAAACAGCACTTTTCTTCCTCTAGACTCAGTCGTTTCATCTGAGGACCTAATTCAGCAAGGGCCTCACACTGTCCAGCTCTTTGTTTTCAGTTCCCCTTCCCCTCCCCTTTCAGCTTCCTCTGGGATTTGCTTTTAATATAGCTTATGTGTATTTCCTACTTCCTTCACAGTGTCTTCCCAGTCCCATGTTAATATTTTTTCTGCTTTAATCTTCTCCTTGGCTATATACCCTTTACACTGAACCTACCTTCCTACCTTGTGATCCACTTCTTGTTTTACTTCTGCCTCTTTTGTGTATAACCTGTTTCCCCCCACCCCTATAAAATTTCCAACTTGTTACTCCTTTTCCTATACTTTCCTTTCCTTATATTTGGGCCCTCCCATTTTTTTCCCCCTCTACAACTAATCTTGTTTTCCCCTCCCTCACTGCACGCACAATCATCACAAACAAAGTTACTGAAACTTTCTAATCTTTGCTTTAAAAAAGTTTTGAAAATGAAAAAAATAAAACCCAACAACCCACACCACAATAAGTAATTTAAGATAAAAGCAGATCTGAAATGCGCCATTGCATTGCCAGACTCAGAAAATAATGGAGACATATAGTTTTGGGTTTTTTTGTTTTGTTTTCCAGAGGGAAAAAAAATCAATACTAAGAACTAGTTCTGGACATAAATCAAATGTGTCTTTGCTGAAAGTGTTTTTTATGACCTATTTGCCAATGTACAGGCACAAGGACAGGAAAAAAAGTAGTAAATAGAAATATCAAAACTGAGCATCAGCTGAGAGTACAGCTAATAAACACTGACTTTATTTTGTTTTTTTGTTTTTTGTTTTGTTTGTGAGTTTTGTTTTTTGTTTTTTATATCTAGGCTACAGAGATTCACAATCACTTTAAACTCCACATTCTCAGGTTTTAATTGAATAGAGTACAGCCCCTTCTCAATATCAGTACCCTTTAAAAATCTGTCTGATTTAACCTACACTGTCGGAGACCACAATAAAATTAGAAGACTTACAGTTTAACCTCAGTCTAATACAAGGAAAGTAAGATGGCAATAGGAATGCAAAACTATTACAAATCCCCGGTCTCCATCAAGATAGCCCAATATTACAACAAAGCTGATGTGTGCTTTTCAGAGTTCAAACTGCCTTGCTTGCTTACTAAAAGAATGCTTTCTTAGCTTTGATGCTGAATGAATGAATTTGCAGGAGTTTTCACTTTTTTTACTGTCCTTCAAGGGGTTTTCTGAAAGCTGATGTTATAGTTTAGGGGCGAGAACACCATATCCTGTGGAAGGAGGAGTATTCAGTGAAGTATATTCCAGAGGCAAAGCAGCTTCTCCCCTTAATTAAACTAACAATTAGTCAAGGCTGGAGGAGGACATTATTTGAAAAATTTCATTATGGCTGTCAAGATATCACCTCACATATCCCAGTGTGTGGGGAGGAAGACGGGGCAGTTTTAAACAGTTTTAAGATTCAAGAAGATGAAGGATTTTCACTGAGAGAGAAAAATAACATGGGATACCAGAGAAAACACTGTTTCCTGTCAAAAGCTTAGTATGCAGAAGTCAAACAAGGGAACAAGTGCAAAATATTCCTAGAACACTTGCAGCTGTCTTTGTATTTGATCTCTGAGTGAAAATTACATCTCCAGTGATCTAAACCTCCTCCATTACACACACACGCATACTTCAGGTGGGTAACCCTGTCCCTGGAGTTCTAATTACATTAATGTTGCATCCTGATTCCTAAGAATTTTTTAAAACAATTAATAAAGGTTTTTTCTGTGATATTATTAAAGGTAATGATCATGAAATCACAAAAATAATTAACTATATTTTGAAGTGCACTTGCTAATCTGAGATTTGTGTGTTTATAAAATATTGGACCAAAATCTTAAACTCTCCACTCAGTTTATTTAAAAAAAGAATGTGCATTTTCTATGCCTAGGCCTGATCTGCTTTAGGAGCATTTGCTCCAAATATTTTATCTGACAGTCTATTGTCATGCTAAGAAGAAAGTGCAATGAATGTTTAATTTATTAGGCTCTAATTAAATGATGCAGTATGCTTGAAGATGACCAGTTGTATCATTGTTCCTACCACTGTTATGCAATTGCAACAAATCTTGTAGAAAGTGTATCATGTAAGGTGTCAATGGAAAAGTTACGATCTGTCAAGTATGATTACGCTGGTTAAATCCATGTATCATCACTGTATCTGAAGTTATGAATATTGGCTCGGTATTTGTATCTCAGATGTTTTTGTTCTTGGGGTGACATCAACAAGGTAGGCTATGCCTTCACTAGCACTTTTGTCAGTAAAACTTAAGTCGCTCATAGGTTACACTGACAGAAGCACTGGTGTGGACATCGCTATGTCGGCGGGAGACACCCTTCCATTGACACTGCTACCGCCCCTAACTGGGGGGTGGTTTAATTATGTCGACGGAAGAGCTCTGTCCCACCAGCATAGAGCAGCTACACAGGAGATCTTACAGCGGCACAGCTGCATCGGTACAGCTGTGCAGCTGTAAGGTCTCTAGTGTAGACACAGCCATAGTTTACATTCAGTCTCACCAGCCCATTATGAATAAATGAATACAAGAACAAATGGATATAAACTGGCCATCAGGAAGTTTAGACTTGAAATTAGACGAAAGTTTCTAACCGTCAGAGGAGTAAAGTTCTGGAACAGTCTTTCAAGGGGAGCAGTGGGGGCAAAAGACATACCTGGCTTCAAGACTAAGCTTGTTAAGTTTATGGAGGGAATGGTATGATGCGCTAGCCCAATTTTGGCAATTAATTGATCTTTGATTATTAGCGGTAAATATGCCCAATGGCCTGTGATGGGATATTAGATGGGGTGGGATCTGAGTTACTACAGAGAATCCTTTCCTGGGTGTGTGGCTGGTGAGTCTTGCCCACATGCTCAGGGTTTAGCTGATCGCCATATTTGGGGTCAGGAAGGAATTTTCCTCCAGGGCAGATTGGCAGAGGCCCTGGGAGTTTTTTGCCTTCCTTTGCAGCGTGGGGCACGGGTCACTTGCTGCAGGATTCTCTGCACCTTGAAGTCTTTAAACCATGATTTGAAAACTTCAATAGCTCAGACATAGGTTAGGGGTTTATTACAGGAGTTGGTGGGTGAGATTCTGTGGCCTGCGTTGTGCAGGTCAGACTAGACGATCATGATGGTCCCTTCTGATCTTAAAGTCTATGACTCTAAGCTATTCAAGCTTGATAGGCCATTAAGAATACATTCTTCAGAAAGCTCTTTCTGAGGATGCCTCAGACAGCAAGGAGCCAATGGCCATCCCTGAGATTCAACAAAATATGTAAGGGCATGTGATGTGGACATGTGACCTCAGACTCCATCTTTGTCAGTAACTTTCCATACTCAGGGTCTGTGGGCTTTGATTGGGACAGTAAATTTCCATGCATGTGGCAGAGGTAGGGTTGCCAACTTTCTAATTACTAAAAACTGGACCTCCCTGGTCTGCCTCTTCCCCCTAAGGCCCCATCTGCTGCTGCATCTCTTCCCTTGAGACCCTGCCCCGCTTCGCTTCTTCCCCCAAGTCCCCACCACTGCTCCAACTCTTCCCTTGAGGCCCTGCCCCTGCTCTGCCTTTTCCTTCAAGGCCCTGCTCCACTCATTCCTCTCCCCTTCCCCCCATCACTCGCTGCTCTCCTCCCTCCCCCACCCCATCCTTGTCACTCAATCCTCTCCACCTCCCCACCACCCCGTTGGACTCCCTCTGCTCCGGAACTGGGACAGGAACTGCAGCCTGACACCTGCCTACCCACAAGATGCAGGTAGAAGGCAGCCCCGGTTGAGCAGGGGCTGGCACAGGTTGATGACCCGGTGCCTCCCCCCAATGGTAATCAGACTTTTGGTATCCAGTCAGTACATCTGACTGGACACTGACAAGTCCCCTTTTTTTACCAGACTTTCCAGTCAAAAACTGGACACCTACCAACCCTAGTCAGAGGATATAAAAGACATCTGAGACATCTCCATTGTCCCTCATTCCTGCTCCAATTCTCTGGACTGTGGATTTACAATTAAAAAGAAGTATACTGAACTATGGACTGAGGACCTTCCAATCTTTTGGAAGTTACCAGAGACACTTTTACAAGCCAGCAATCTATTTCATCATTGCTATGATCCTGATCTATGAACACTGAAAATCACTTTTATGTATATGATTCCTTAACCATTCAATAACTTTCTTCTTTTCTTTTGTTAATAAAATCTCTAGTCAGTTTACTAAGCATTGGCTGACAGCATGATATTTGGCTAACATCTGAGATTTATATTGACCTAAGGGGCATGTGTCTGATCCCTTGGGAGTGGTAGAACCTCATATATGGTGAACTGGGTTTTCAGTAACCTCTCACTATATTTAGATCTGTTTGTCTGAATGGGAACCAAGGACTGGAATGCTAAAAGGGGACTTAGTGTGGCTTCTGGTTAACCAGTGTGTTACTACAGAAGCACCTTTGTTACTGGTTTGGTGAATCTAATTATAGAATAAACCACCAGTTTTGGGGGATTGTCTGCCCAGTTTCTTGCAGTCCGTCCTGAGTGTGGCATTCTCAGTGTGGTCTATCCCAGGCAACCAGTCACATTTATCATCAGAAAAACTATATAATCCTGCAAAAAATTACATACTTAAACAAAGTTGCTCATAGGTGTGTTTTCAGGATTGAGCTCTACGTTTGTTATATCGTGTCAACAGCATCTTCCAGTAAACTGAAAATACGCACAACAGTACTAACTGGATAAAACAGCATTCATTACTCCTCCCTCCCCCCCCTTGGATGACACAGGTGCATCTGAGCTTCTGAAGTCCAGTCATGCGCCACTGAAGTCAATGGCAAAACTTCTGTTGACTACAGTCAGAAGCAGAATGAGGCAGTTGGTAAGCAAGAGCCTATACTCAACCTTTAAAGAAACAAACAGATGCCTAAATCTCTATGAATCCCAACTCTCCCTGTCCAAAGTTTAAGACTAACACGTTTTCAACAATAAACTGAAATTGATGTTTGATCACTATACTAGTGGCATGAGCCAGAATTACTTGAAGTTCATAGGAGTTGTCAGAGTGCAAGGAATACAGGGTTGGGCTCAAAGTGTTTTGTAGATTTGTGTCACTGGATTTTTAAGAAATGGCAGTTAAAGAGACCTGACTAATTCTTGCTTTTGGAACGTGAAATATGTCTATTCACTAATTGTAAAATACATTCTCAATATATCCCCTGATTTGACATGGGAGGTGATGAAATTATTCAGACCAAAGCATCCAGTTCTAGTTCTGCCTGCTGTGGTTTAAAATACATAAAAAGCCACTGGAAGTCATAAATCAGTGTTTGATCTTTCATATTTATTTGCTTTTAAAACTTCACAATCCCTGTTTATTGTGTGAAATGCATTAGCCATAAATGCAGAGGCAGGGAATCAGTGACTGAAACAGAATCAGCAGACAAGAATAGTTCCTGGCTATGATTTTTATACAGTCCCCATGGAGAGGAAGTAATATTACATTTTAATATGTCTTCATTTGATTGTTATTACTCGGCCTCCCAGGAGGCTAAGCCGCTCCATGGATCTTTGGCTGTTTTCAACCAATCAGGTTGGTAACTTTGCTCTAATCAGATGGAGAATTAAGCTTCTGGATTTGTGCCTCTATATAGCTTTTCATTCACAAAGAGATTAGAAATGAAGGCAAAGTCACAAAAATCAAGGCTCATTCACTTTTAAAGATATACAGTACAAAATTAAAAACTCCACCACCATTACTTCTAGGAAAATGCTACTACAACAAAGTCTTAGGCCTTTGTATCTGTCACAATTACCTTTATATCTGTCACAGTTACAAATACTTCCATGCTTTTTAAGCTACAAAATAGGCCACATTAGTGACATGTCCTTCGGCCTAAAAAAGTCTGTAACAATTTACTTCAAGGCTGGATTGTGACATGGACTACACCCACCCACCGAGGGAAGTAAAATCACACCCATTCCCAACATGCCAGCACCGCCTTCTCAGACCTTGTGTCTGGGCATGCAGAGATGAGCAAGCGCTCACGGCTGAGTGCCTGCTTCCTCCCTTTGAGAAGTTGGGTGGGGGAACGGGTGCAGCCTGGGCTCTGCACCACCTAGTGTGAGGAACAGCACAAAGGAACCATTGCAGACACAGAGGTTGTTGTAATTTGCTACTGGTGTAGGCCAGAGTAAGGGCCAAGCTGGGAAGGAATTGTGACTTAGAAGGGTCTATTTGAGATACAAAGCCTCCGAGGGATACTCCTGGGGTAGTGAGTTCTGTGTGCCACCTCTTGCTCAGAACTGTACCTTAAGTCACTATCTAGGCCTTTGAAATTTGGGTTCTTACCATTACAGTTAAATAAAATCAAAACCCTAAAAATCTCTTATCCAGCTTTCACCCAATGCTATTCTTGAAGATAGAAAAAGGAACAGAAAAACCCAAGAGCAGCAATAAAAAAAAGCCAACTGTAGATCCAACAGTAATAAGAAGTTATTCTTATTGAAAAGGTATACTTGATCTAATATGTGCTCACAGGATCACTAAGTACATGGCTTTTTTTAATAAAAGAAAATTCCTTTGCCACAGCATCCTGTATGTGTACTCTAGCTGCTTTCATTCACTTTTGGTCTTTTTAAAGACTTTTGTCAGCAAAGCACCAAATACATAATTCTTTCCCATAAATTATGTACATTTACGAGACAGGTTTAAGAACACCAAGAACCACATACCAAAATAAGCACAAATCAAGAAAGTTGTTTCTAGAACAGCCAGGATGATGGACAAGGCAGCTGAGGAGATATAAAGAGTATTTTAATTAAACAGATTATTTAATGCCAGATCTTCATGAGTCTGGAACAACTAAAGAAACTCATTCAGATCAGTTAACCAAAGAATGGGTAAGTCAGCAGGCACGCTGCTTGATGGGCTGTAAGAAATTTTACAGTGGGGATAAAATCTGTTTATTTTAATTACCTACAGATTGCTGATAGTTTACTTTTGCTTGTAGTTACAATGATCATCAGATTAATATTAACACACATTTTTAAAAAATCTACTGACTCTAAGCTTTGTTTAAACAAGGAATCAGCTTCCAAACTGTATCCATAAAAGGTACCAAAGTTAGGCCCTGACACTGGAAATACTGACACCCACTCATAATTTTAAGCATATGAGTAGCCCCACTGAGTCAAGTTAGCACATATGTATATACCTGCAGGTTGGGGAATAAATTACATGCCAATTTTGCAACCCTTATTCACAACCCTTAGTCAGTGAATAATGCCACTTATTCCAATGGCATATGCTATTACACAACTTGAGTAAGGGTGGCAGACTTGGACCCTTTATTATTATTATTACTATTAAACTTACATCTTTCCTTTTAAGGGAAGTGGCATTCAATGAGGCTGAGCCCGATGCTGCTTGTGAGCTCTACATTTATTTGCTTCCTCCTGTCAATCTTGAAGAGAAAGGCAGTATCACTTTCATCTCCAGACTAGTGGATACCATGGGTGAAGTGCAGTAACCACGTGAAAGCCCAAAAGATTCAGAACTACATCTTGATCTCATGAGCAGGCATTTCAGGGGCCACACTTGTCTTTGTAAAACACAGGCTCCACCTGTCATTGTCCACAGCAATGCAACAGAGAATGACAAGACTACAAGTACCTACCCATGCTCAGCCCAAAATATCTGTTCTTTCTTATGAAGTTCAAATAGTGATGTCAGTAATGCATGATCTTGGTCACATTTAAGTTAATGGCAAAACCCCCTTTGACTACAGCTGAAGCAGGATCAGACCTAAATTGCTTCCCTTCCTATTTACGGATATTGGACAAATGTATGAGGTGATATGGAGTAATTTGCTTGTGTCCTCCATAATCACTACCTCCTCCTCCCCACCAAAAACTATTATTGTTTCAAGTGTCTTAAAATGAGTTGTAAAGGTTCAGAGCCAATTAAAGAGAACAGCCCTCAAGGCTTTATTGCTAAAAAATATTATTTATACTTCTAAGATCTTTCATTAGAGTTAATTTTTTTCCAACACTATTTCCGTTAAATGGTTCTCATGAAGAACACTCTAGGAAATGTTGTCTTTTTGCCATAGTGATCCAGCTACGCATGTCTACCACACACATGGTTTCCTACAGTTTATACAAACAAATTATGTTTATGTGAGTGGTGAACTAAACTGTATAGCAGATGTAAACCTGCTAATTAAAATGTATTCACTTTATAACTTGTTTCTAAAGCAGATTACTGGATAGTTAACTTCATCAGACAGGAACAGATATTTTACACAGTTTGCCCTTCTTTCTGCTGGCAAAAACTCCACATGGATAGAAAGAAATGCCTCCTTACTGCCACAATGAGCTTTGCTTAACAGTTCAGCTGAACAGAACTAATAGAATTAGTTAGCATTCAGGTTACATTGATTGTCCCTAATGACAAACAGGCTGGCTAGAAACAAGACCATGAGCTTTAATATTATACAGGAAAATATTTTCTATAGCACGCAAACTCAACAGCTTCCTCTTCGATATGTATCTGTCTTTAAAATCTCTCTGGTTTATGACTGAAGCCCTTGGATGAGAAAAGGTTATAGTAAAATGTTTATATTAAATAAACAAAAAACAAAATAAAAAGCCCACTCTTGCTCATTCTACTGTCACTAATTGCATGCAATGATATTAATGACCCAGTAATTGCTATACGAGTGGCAGTGAAGTGGAAAACATCATTTTGAGGCAGAGTTCATCTCTAGGTGGTGGGACTTCACCAGTGATTGAGTTAATGCCTAGTGACAGTTTAGAATATAACACTACAGATGAGAAAATGTGCCACTCTCATGCTTATAATAGTTTAGATGGACATGACGTTATTTGCTTTGACCGTGTAGAGTCCAGCAGTAACCCCAATAAAGTGACACAGTTAGAGTTTGCCCTACAGATGAACCTCATTCCTTTCAGGGGAGATGCTCTATACTATAACAATCTAGAGCAATTTTCCACATGTTTGCTTCAATAAAAGAATACCTTCATCTCCTGCTTTTACATCATGCACAACAAAAGCACGCTTTATTGCAAAACACAAAAAGCTATTTACATCATCTAACTATCCTTCAGCAACACACAGTTTGGCACCTTAGTACTTAGATCAATTATGATACTATTGAATGGCTTTGCACTTGGCAAAGCTAATCAGAAGTTAAGAACCGTTGTGATTGTTGTATGTATGTGTCTGTGTCTAGAACTATAAACCATCATCGTACAGATCAGGGTCCAAGTTTTCAAACTTGGGCCTGGTCTAGACTGGGGGGGAGGGGCGATGTAAGATACGCAACTTCAGCTACAGGAATAGCGTAGCTGAAGTCGACGTATCTTATTTCGACTTACCTCCCGTCCTCACGGCGCGGAATCGACGGCCGCGCCTCCCCCGTCGACTCGGCTTCCGCCGCTCGCTCTGGTTGAGTTCTGGAGTCGACGGGAGCGCGTTCGGAGATCGATATATCGCATCTAGACGAGATGCAATATATCGATCCCCGATAGATAGATAGATCGCTACCCGCCGATCCGGCGGGTAGTCTGGACATACCCTTGGGTGTAGCACTTAAATCAAAGTGGCCTGACCTTTAAAGGTCCTGCGTGCCTGTTATTCTCATTAACTTCAGCAGGAACTGTGGATTCTCAGCCCTTCTGGAGATCAGACCATTTTTACTTAATTAGGCTATGTCTACACTACGGACCTTACAGTGGCACATCTATATCACTACAGCTGCACTGCTGTAAGGTCTCCCGTGTAGCTGCTCGATGCCGACAGGAGGGAGCTCTCCCACCGGCATAATTAAACCACCCCCAATGAGCGGCGGGTAGCTATGTCAGTGGGGGAGTGTCTCCTGCCAATATAGTGCTGTCCACATCAGCGCTTTTGTCTGCGAAACTTATGTTGGTCAGGATTGTGTTTTTTTTTCACACCCTGACCAACAAAATTTTTATCGACAAAGGTTCTAAAGTACACAAACCCTTAGGAGTCAAACTATGGATTTAAGCATCAACTGCCTAATTCTGAACACCCAAGTTTGAAAATTTTGACATATACCTATGACTGGATAGGAGGATAGATATTTTAAATAAAAAATATGTTAGTCCAATTTTAAAGCAACAGTTATTCCTAAAAAAATAATTTTCAATTCATCTTTGAACTTCATTTGTTCTAAGGTCAGAAATCAGTTAGAGTCTGGCCCTGGTCCTGCAATTAGAGCTACTGGGGCAGATGCCAGCACCCATGTAGATCTCCACTCAAGTCAATGGGGTTTCAATGGGTCTGCACCAATGGGTCTGATTGCTGGATTGTGGCCTACAAATGCATTTGCATGCTAACACAAAATATTTGAAAATCAATTACTTTTCAACTTACCTGCCAGGACCTGAGTTCAGAGCTTTTTATTTTCTCTGCAGCAGTTCAAACATCACAAGCATATAAAGATGAGTATTTTCCTGCACTTTAGTTGCTTATGGTGTCATCAACTAGTGCATCAGAAACAGATTAGCCTATTAGCAATTAAAGCTCTAACCATGTTTTTAAAACAGTTTTTGCAAGTAGGATTCTAGTATAATTTCCGAGAACACTGTGAAGAAGGAACTACTGAACCACTCCAAAGAACCCCTGTTATAGACTACCTAAGGCCAAATTCCGCTCATCTTACTCACATTAGTATTTGTATTGATTTCTTTTGGACTGAAAGCAGAAACTAAGGTGTGGCCCTTGTTTATAGCAGAGCTGGTCAGAAATCAAAACATTGATCATTTTTTCATCAAAATTTCCAATGTTGACTAAAACCAGAGATGGAATTTTGCAACCAATTTCACTCAAATTTCACCCTGTTTTTCAGCCAATTCTATTCGATAATACATTTTGTCTAGTGCAGTTCTCAGACAAAAAATTCTACACTAGCCAGGGAAAGTATATTCTGGAAAAATGCATTTCTGACCCCAGGCTGGGAAGGGTCTAAGTAAGGAGGGAAATGATTTTTGATAGTTATGTTAATATATTATTTATTTTTTAGATTCATAAACATTTCTGTAGATGCCTATGCAATTCTCTGGGCTCCCGTTCCATTAATTATAAATACATACTATGCAATAAAAATAATATAATACAAACAACAGTACAATATATAAGACCGCTCATCCCACTTGATAGATAAATATGCATCAACAGAAATACAGAATAAATGTAAGTGTGTTTCTTGTTTTAGGTTAATAAATATACTGGATCTTAATTAAGGGACCTACTCTTTCACCTTGCGAGACAAGTTAAGTCCCATTGATTTAGTGAGAGTTACTCAGATCCTGCAGCATGAGAATAAACCCTAAGGCCCTGATCCTGCGAAGACTTACGCATATGCTTAATTTTACACTTGAGTAATCCTACCGAAGTCGATGGAACTACTCATGCACCTAAAGCTAAGCATGTACATAAGTCTTGGCAGGATCTGGGCTTAAGTTATTTTTTTTTTAAAGCATTTCAATTCTCTCTTAATGCTAATCTGCATGATGAATAAATAAAGACTCCTTAGCAAGGAAATTGTTTTCCTTCGTGCGTATACTACATCTCCAGTATTGTTAAATCATTTATAAAGCTAAGTGAACTAAAAAAAAATTGCTATAAATAAATAGTGGCTGAAAATACTAAACTGTATCCTATGAAATATTAAAAGCAGTTTCATTTTGAGCAATTCTTAAATAATTCTTTCTTCACTTCTAAGCAATCATTCTTCATTTCCTGTCTGCTTACATATCCACTTTGCATATAATTTTTTTTTCTCACCGGCTCCCATCCTACTAACAATCAGAGCAATCTTGTTCTTTCATTTACTGCCCTTGGGAACAGAGAAGTGGTACTTACAGATTTCCTGCTGTAGTACCTCTGTCTAGCTTTAAATGAGATAAACTGTCAGTATTGCCTAGGTAATGGAACTGAATATGAACAAAGACCATCAATCTAAAATAATCTTATTCTCTTACAGACCCTGTGTGGTCTGGGACAAAAATCCCAATGGACTGTGACTACATTAGTCCTTCAGGTCTTAGACACTGTCAAGATTTTGAAGCTGTACAGGCACTGATTTTTTCTCTCTCTCCAATATTATTATTTGTATGAATTGTATTTAGATTTAGTTCAACAAGAGTTAAGAGTGTTGTTGATATATCCCTTAGAAAACTCTAAACAAACTCAAAGACTGACCTTTGGATATCATTTTACACTAAGAAGAGTTGGAGGTAAATCATTTAATTGTCTGAGGAAGAGAAGTAGGACGAGGAAGGAAGAGAGAATGTACTTCATGTATAGCCAGAGTCAAGGTGGCTTTTAATACATGGGCTTTGCCTCCTGGAAAAAATACAAATTAGATTAAATTGCTACAAATGTATGATCTGCAATAAAATTATGAATGACTTTGTATAATGGGAGAAGGAGTGAAAGTCTATCGGTTTTGTGCAGCTTTGTGCCATTTAAACTAAAAACATTTAATAATGACATCTGTGCTAGTTTCTTTTTGGTATTCGAAAGTGCTCTTGTGAGCTCTTTTGCAGGTTCCAAGTATTACAGACTGAGAACGCTGTGTAAGAGGCATTAGAATCTTCAGCCACTCTGACTAGCTGAGGATTAAAAATTGTTTTGTCAGAATACAAAAATAAAATCAAATGTTCATGTAAATCTGCCTGATCGTGCAAAAAGATTTACTCCTTCCAAGCAGGCCATATTTCAGGACACAATCTGTACAGTCTTTTTATGTGTTTTTTCTTTGACAGTTATTGCCTTTTAATTGTAACAGAATGACAAACTGATAGCATAAAAGCCTTATGGTTTTATTAAAAATCCACTTAATGCTAAAGATTCAGAATGAATGTTTAGATCTTAAAAGCCACCCCGCTATTAAAAGACTTCTCTGAGCGCTAGTTCTGCTAGCCAGTCCAACCTTTTAGATCAGTGCAGGATTAAAGATTTTTTAACAATTTAAGCCAGAGGCCAATTACATAAATGGGTCACTTGAAAAAGTTGACAAAAAACATTTAAGGAAAGCCGCATATTCCACTTTGCTAGTGTCAAAGCAAATGATCATCTAACAGTAAACGGAGCTAATGAGGTCGGCGGCAGACCTGGGGGTTCAGTGGAACCTTTCCTAGGGGCATTCTGCAGTCACTCCTTGGGTCTCAAGCATTCTCTATTGAGGAATAAAATTTATTTTTCAAATTTCTAAAATGCAGTGATTACATTGAATATGGCAATTTAGTGCTTCATAGTCAGTTTCTTAAAGACTTTGGACCATATCATTCCCTTTGCTTTATGCCACAGAACGGAGGAAAGCAACAGAAAACGTGCTCCCTTCGCTACAATTCTACTATGTGAGTTGTGGTGATCTGAACAAAAATGACACTGGCTCTTTCTCCAACTCCATGGAAGCCCCTCCAAGCTAAATCAGTGCATTTGGGGCTCTGCAGATTCTGGGGCTGAAGACATGGCTGGCCTGAAAGGGGACAGAGCCAGAGAAAAGTCACTATATAAAATCATAATCCTCCTGAAGTTAATGGGAGCTTTGTCATTGACTTCAGTTGGGCCAGGATTTCCCCTAGTGCAGTGGTGACCCCTTTCACACAGCAAGCTCTGAGTGAAACCCTCCCGCCCTTATAAATTAAAAATTAAAAACACTTTTTAATATATTTAACATCATTATAAATGCTGGAGGCAAAGCAGGGTTTGAGGTAGAGGCTGATAGCTCACGACCCCCCATGTAATAACCTCGCAACCCCCTGAGGGGTCCCAACCCCCAGTTTGAGAACCCCTACCCTAGTGGTTTTGGCATCAATTCCTTTAAACTCATAATAACTTCCTTAACTAAGATGATTTTGTATTTTATTTTATGTAATTTTGCTCCACCTTAAAAAATCTCCCCTTCCACCTAGGGAAGGTTGGGCTGGAGGTACTGGGCCTCTGCATGAAGACCCAGCCTTTTGTGAATATCCTAATATCACAGAGCTTTCCTGTGCATACTGGGATATACAAGGAGTAGAGGGTCACACCTCCTGCCTACAAAGAGTAGCAAACACATGATGAGATGGTTTAGTGGAAACTCCACAGCCTCAAATCTGCGGTTTTCTGCCTATCTTTGTCCTTCTCATGGATATTTACATTGAAGGGAACGATTTATCTCCATGCATTTAATTATAGATTTCCTTAGGGAATTAGGGTATGCTAGTTAAATAACTGTATATTTTAGGGTAATCTAATGTGAATGCATCTCAGATCTCAACTACATTTGACCTCACCCAGCTCTGTTGGAAAGAAATCAGATAATACAGAAATAGATCTACTACAGTAGAACCTCAGAGTTACAAATATCTTGGGAATGGAGGTTATTCGTAACTCTGAAATGTTTGTAACTCTGAACAAAACATTACGGTTGCTCTTTCAAAAAGTTACAACTCAACATTGATTTAATATAGCTTTGAAACTTTACTATGCAGAAGAAAAATGCTGTTTTCCCTTTTTTTTTAGTAGTTTATGTTTAACACAGTACTGTGTTCGCTTTTTTTTTTTTTGGTCTCTGATGCTGTCTGATTGCATACTTCTGGTTTCAAAAAAGGTGTGTTGACTGTTCAGTTTGTAACTCTGGTGTTCATAACGCAGAGGTTCTACTGTAATTTCCAAGGAACCAAAAATTGATGATAGCAATGTAAGGAAAAGTAAGGACATTATTCTACTGCAGTTTATTCATTTTCACAATATTTTGCAACATCATCTTTCCAGTACTGCCATTAGCAGCATTAACTCTTCAGACCAGATTCTGATGCTCTTACTTACACTGAGTTGTACCTAACTCTATCAGTAAGTCCCACAGAAATGCACTGGATTAATTGCAGGTTAATGTACAACTCAATGTGAGAATGGCTAGCTTCCAATACCCTTTCTTTTCTAATGCATTTTAAAGAATCCTTTTGTTTGTGAGGTCATTTTTTTTACATATAATTATTTAATGGAGAAAAACTGCGTCCCTACCTTTATATAGGGCTTGTCTACATGGTACTTTAGTCCAAACCAGAGGATGCAAATGCTAGTGCGCACTAGCGTGTTGCAAAGTAATTGACCTGTATGGACCTTGGTGGCATGCACTAGAAGTTTCCTAGTGCACATTAATGTAATCCAATTTCAAATAGCACTACATTAATGCATATTAGGGCACTTTGTGTGTGTACTAGCAGGATCCACACAGACCCCTGACATGCTAGTGTGCACTAGAATTTACACCCTTCTGGTGCAGACTAAAGCATCGTGTGGACAAGTCCATAGTCAGACTTTTGGGGGGTACTGTGGGTATGAAGATCTCTCTCTTATATTTCCATTACCAAAATGTCTAAGTGCCATGGGAAAAAATGGATTTAACTTCACCTTTCCCTTATGGCACATGGTACAATGGTGTTTCGCTACCCACTTCACTATTAGCAGTGCCATCATCATCATTGCCAGGATCCTATTTTATGGATCAAGCCACAGTCAATTCTCAAGAGAGGCTGTGCTCCATAAACCTCCCTCCCAAGATCATGATTCCCATGATTCATCTGGTCACACTTAGTCTAGAGAATGCTAGAGTCTTACAGTGCTTCCAAACCAGACAATGTCAGATGGGAACATACTGTCAAAAATGCAATGCAAAAAACACACACAGAAGGGGAAATATTACAACAAAATATTTGAGTCTCTCATACAATAGATAACTCAATGCATTCTTC
Source organism: Trachemys scripta elegans (assembly GCF_013100865.1). Lineage (NCBI taxonomy): Eukaryota > Metazoa > Chordata > Testudines > Emydidae > Trachemys > Trachemys scripta. The sequence continues at coordinate 243,914,275 of NC_048298.1, read as the reverse complement.
CAGAGGAACTGAGCACCTGTTAAGCTGAAGATTCAGGAATCTGGAGTTTATGCAAATAATTTGTATCCTAATTTGCATATATAATAAATATGCATTGTGTTATTTACATAATTGGCAGCAAATATCTTGATTACCAGTACTTACTTCTGACAGGGCTATATCAGGGAATAAGCTTTATGGACTTGGGAATTTCTGAGCTCTTAGCTGGCTCTGGCATATCTCTGGGCTGGTGTTTAAGTAACTGGCTTCTTTTTGAGGCACTGTCCCTGGCTGTTCCTTGTCCTAGCCCAGGAAGGGGCTGTGGTTGGGCTACTTGCCCTGATCTGGAGGGGATCTGGCTGCTTCCTACCATCAGCTAGTCATTCTCTGCCTTGCCGGCTATCCCTAATTGGATAGCCCTTATCTTTTGCAAACTAACTGGGATGGGAAGTGGGCTCTGCCTGCTATTCCCTAGTTATGGTCCAGCATTGCTCTAGCCCTAAATCTAGGTCTCCGGCCATGGGTAGGTTGGAGGACTATGTTCTACAACATCTCTGTGGTGAGAGTCCTCCAAGCTGGCTCTCTGTGGTTAGAGGCCTGGAATACTCTAATTATAGCTCCCACTTGGAGCAGCCCTGACTGTAACAGCCTAGAGCATCTCTCTTCAAGTTTCTGGCCAGGGGGAACTTCTTGGACAGAGTGGGCCTGAATAGGGCAGGCTAAGGGAGGGGTAAGCCATGGGGCAGAAAGGCCAAGTCCTTGCTCCTGCCCAGCTGACCATGCCCTTTCTAATCTCTGCCTTTGCCCTCAGCAGCGAGGCTAGCTTGGTGCAGCAGTACTAACTCGCACCATATGTGGTATTTTGCTCAGCTCCCATGGGCATGTGAGAATATGTGAGAATTTCAGCTTTCAGAAAAGAAGCCCTCATGATTGTGGGAAAAAGGCTTGAAAACATGAACCCTGAAGCCTCAAAAAATAGAAGTCCAAGAAAAAAAAGCATTTATTATTTTCAAAATCTGATGATTTAAGCAATTTTGGGGTCTTGTGATTTCCAAACATTTGGGATTGGCAATACTGTTGGGGGCAACATAGTCACTGATTCCCGCATTCTTAGCCAGTTATCACCTTCCCTCCAAGGAGTGCAGAAGCTGTGGAGCAGAAGTTAACACTGCTCCAAGTAGCATTAATGAAAGCAGCATTGTACAGCCAAATTCCAAAGGATTTTCCTAGCTCTGCTCCCCTGGGTTCACTCATCTGATGAATATTAGACCTGACTCTGGTTTTGCTTAACTGATGTAAATCAGGAGGAGTGCTAACAAACTCAGTGGAGTTACCCTGGTGTAAAACTGGCACAACTAAAATTTGACTCAGGCCCACTGCCTACCTCTGAACCACAGAAAAGAAGGGAGTTTCAGCTCCACGATACCTGATTTTCAGAGCTACTGAATGCTCACAGGCCCATTGCTTCAGCTGCAGGCAGTGGGTGCTCAGCACTTCTGAAAATCAGACCCATGGGCCCAGATCCTCAAAGATATTTAATTGCCTAACTAGTTAGGTGACTAGATATATTTGAGAATCTGGGCCATGGTGCTTAAGAGCACTGCCAGCATAATACCAGGTAGGCCTTTTGTTGATATCACAATAAGCAGTAAGTGTGGCAGACCATATTGTTAGGCAGTAAGATATTATTGAAAATCTAGTATGGTTTCTGAGGAATAAGGCAGCAGGTCAAGCGACTTCTACCAACCAAAGAATGCAATAATCCTCCAGGAAAGGCAATATCTATTATGTCTTATTGTTATAATGAAATAATTACAGAAAAATAAAGAAAATGAGTCATACTCATGGATTTACCCAGAGAATTGTTGACTCACATATGACAGACCTGACAGCCTATCAGAAGGTTTCATTTGTGCCCATAATTCTCGAGTTATAATGGTGACGTTTATTCCATTACATCTGGTCTACTGTGGACTTTTTCCTAAACTAGCATTAAATAACTGAAATATTTCACCCTTAAAGCCAGCTATTTGTGTATAAATGGACATGTTTATGTTCCACATTTTCATTAGGATTACATGCAACTGTCACAGCATCTGATCCTGCCGTCCTTACACAGGCAAAGTTCAGTGGGCACTTCGCCTGAGTTAAAGACTACAGCATCAGGCTCTTTTGCACCTACTTTAGTAGACTGGTGGGTTTTCTTTTTCTAGACAGAGCTTGACACCATCAACAAACTGCATTTTAAAACTCCCACATTTGTCATTTAATCAATTCTGTGATTATTTCACATCTTAATTACACTGACTGGTTACATATTTCCCAGTGATTTATTACATATTTTTAAGTATAATGAAATTACTAGAAACAGTCCATATGAATATGTATGTAATAGAGGAGCATGTACCCACTTTATTTTTATTATTTGTTTCCCTTTAACACTCAATTTCCTTGTTTTTGTGTATGTTTTTTAAATGATCTATGTTTATTACAAATTTAAAAAATATCAAGAGCAGCTTCTTTCAGGGGCTCAGTTTTCAAAGATAAACACACAAAGAAAAAGATGGGAAGAACCAAGGTCCACCAATGTGCAACCTACCTGTAATTGCAGGAAATGGACTTTCTGGAGTATGCCCAACTCCTACTAGCAGATGATCTCTGCTCAGTTCTCCAGAGAAAGATGGAATGCCTGCAAGGCTTTGAATGAGATACTTTGACCTTAATGTTAGAGGGCCAAATCCTTGGCTGGTGTAAATTGGCACAGTGCCTCTGAAGTCGAGGGAACTATGTCATTGTACACTCACTGAGGGTCTAGGTCATAATCTTTAATAAGATTTGGCTGAGGCCAGGTTTGGATACCTTAACTCACAATTGGTAGAATATTACCTTGCAAGAAGCCCCACTGACTTCAGTGGGACTCCTCATGTTGTAATGTACTATGTGAGCAAGGATATAGCCATTTGGCGCTTAGTAAGTACCCAAAGCTATTATGAGAAGCCCTTATAAGCATAATTGTATGATCTATAGTGACTGTATACAAGCCTGAAAAAGAGATAGGGCAGGCCCTACAGATGCAGCAGGGGATGTTAGGTATGTTGTTGAAAACAAGTTGCCAAGAAAATATTTTAAAAGAAAAAACAATACAAACCCAGGCAACTTCTTTACTTGCATACAATGTACATACATAACAAAGAAAAAGAATAAACAAATGCCAACTTGTACTTACATATAATGTAATAATCTTTTTTCTTCTCAAATTCCAGGCCCCAGAGGTTAGGGCTGAACTCTTGAAACTTGATGGTAAATTTAACATCTTGATCTGGCTTGGCACAGTTGAGTAGAGGTGTGTTGCCCTTTTTAATAGTACAGCTATCTGCTTGGTCTTTATCAACCATGTAGACCTTATAATACTCATACTGGCCAACAGTTTTAGAGTCCACCTTTGGGCATATAATATCCAGTTTGTCTCCTATTTGTGGGTATAGTACCAGTCCTTGTCCAGGAAGGAATCTAAAAGAACGAGGAGAAAAGGGGAAACGTGAGACATTTGATAAAGACTGATTCAGACAAATGGCATGTGAAATGAGCAGACAGGAATACACCATTTCCAAACCATACATGATACAGCTGAACGAAGCAGCTGTTGATAGCTTGTGCCTGACAACTTAAAATCAACAAGGTATGAATTTAGTTCTTGAAAATTAGAGCCAGAGTATGTCTTATAAGCACTATCCCACTTTTGGGGTCTTCGGAAGGCTTTGTGTCCCAGGCTAGCACAATGTTTACCAAAGCTTCCTTCCACAGATAGCCAACTCCAAGCCAGTGCAGTAAGGGCAGGGTCATGACACCTTCTCTCCTTCCTGTTTTAGGTGACTAGCGTCTCTAGCCTCACACAGCCTTGCATTTATTTTGTTTGATTTCTGCGTGGGAGACCAAAGGGGCGAGAGATTTATTGCACCTCCTGTTTCAGAGCACGGCACAATTTAGGCCTTAGTATTTACGAACATATCAGTTACTATTATGTGTATCGCACAGCACCCAGGAGCCCAGTCACGGACTAGGAGTTCATTGTGCAAGGTGCTGTACAAACACAGAACAAAAAGGTATTCTGTGCTCCAAAGAGCTTACATTCTACTGCCAACGTACAGTAATGTGACCAGCTTTAATGATCTCCTCTTCTCCCTTTTGCTGCCAAATCCCATCGAGAACAAGGTTGTGGTCTTTGTAACTTCAAAAAGGCTTTATTTCTTGTATTGCAATCCAAACCTCCACTATTTCTCTAGCAGTCCTTTGGAAACTCTGACACAGATTTCATAATTCTTAGTGAATCACAAGTGTGCAAGCATTTTGTTTCCATCCCGCTATTATATATTTGCTGTTAGAGTTAATTAACAGGCAAGCTTCATCAAGAACATGTTGAGTTACTTATCATAATTAGTCACTCATCGATCAAACAACAGGACTTATTTTAAATTGTGCTTTAAAATAAATGTTTTACAAACCCATAAAGGAAAACTAAAAATAATTAATTGCAATATTGATTCAGCCACAAAACAAAAAGCCCTATTCTTGCAAGGACAAAAGCCATTGCACTTTTCTGCTAATCTTTTTTCTTAAGATGTATTTGGTCCAATTAATGCCTCGAAGCAAGTCTTTAGAGCTGGAGCTACTGATACAATATCCCCTAATGCCTACAGCTAAAAGCCTCTCTCTTCCTGTTTTCTCCTACCTGCCAGCCATATTGCTGCAAAGATCTTCCTTAATGGAGAACTGCTCCGAAAAACTGAAACAATGGCTTCCTAATGAACATCTTTCTTCAAGTGCTAACACTAAACAACACACTTAGAAAACCCAGCTCATTCGTAGGCAGTCATCCTGCAGGCTCATTAAAACATCAGAGATGGAGAACAAAGCTGTAAGCCTAAAGTACCCCCATCCTTTACGTAACAAAAGGAGCCCACCAGCTATAGCATTATTAATAGATCAGAAGTCACTAACTCAAAAACAGCAATGAGGCGCCCCCAGTTTCTGGTCTGTAAATTGCGATTGCTTGGTCCTGCACAACGTGAGTTTAGGATTTATGATTTGTACTAATGAATGGGATTATTTCACTCACAAAGCCTTTGGAAGAATTATATTTGTTGTGAAGCAGCAGGTAGCAGGAGAAAGGCAATTGTAATTACAAATGCATTAAAAAAAACAAGACAGTGTTATGGCAAGAAAAGTGCATGTTGCTATAATTCACTGGGTCCCTCTCACTCGTGCTATTTAATTTCTGTGTTACAAATATTGGGCTCGGCCATGCCTATTGGGCACAGGCCTACACTGGGGCCAGCGTGAAGCTGCACTGCCTCCCAGAGCTCATAGGCATGCAAGAGGACTGCATCCAGTGCTGCATCCCCCAAAGGGGCTGCATATGCTCTCTCCATGGCAGAGATGGCCAGAATGGAGAAGCCCCACCCCTTGCTTTCTTCTCCCTGTCGCCTTTGGAGAGGCCAGCACCTACAGGGGCACAAGCAGAGTAGCAGGGAGTGGCCAAACCTGCACAGGAGCATAAGGAGTGTTGGGCCAGGAGAAGAATTTACTGTACTTCTTTCCCATATACCAGCAGAGGGGCTGGCCACAATCCTGGGGCAGAGGGAAGGTTACTTGGGCTCCTCACCACTGTGTGCCAGGACAAAGGCCAGCGGATGTTTGGTCCCAGGCCTGCAAACATTTACTCCTGTATTTCCATTGCAGATGATGGAAATACTTCATGCAATTCGCAGAAGCATTTGCAGAACTGGGCCCTTTCTTTTAAGAAACCAGCTTACATTTGCATGTAACATGGACATAAATCTTGCATTAATTGGGTTAAAACATGTACCTGCTTACCATCAATCTTGCCAATATCATTTAGAAGCCTTTCTGAAAAATAACAAAAAGGACCTTTTGAAGCTGATCTAAATTTGGGGGGCAACGGGTCAATAGGGATGAGTGAAGTGAATGGAAGTTTGGAGTGCAAAAGGAATGCAGGCTAGGGCCCAAAGTCAGTATGGGAGAACTGTTTTCAATTAGAAACAGACATATAGTGGGAAACATGCTTTCGGTTGTTGTTCTTGTTTGGGGTTTTTTAAGGAAATAAATAAATGCAAAAGAATAGAAAAATGGACGGGGAAATAAAAGGTTAAAAAGCTTTAAAAGCCACTTAAAAGCCAGGAATCAGAATATAAAGGGTAAAGGACAAAATAGTCACATTTTACGAAGGGTGGCCAACCTGTGGCTCCGGAGCCACGAGCAGCTCTTCAGAAGTTAATATGCGGCTCCTTGTATAGGCACTGACTCCAGGGCTGAAGCTATAGGCGTTAACTTTCCAATGTGCTGGGGGGTGCTCCCTGCTCAACCCCTGGCTCTGCCACAGTCTCTACCCCCACTCCACCGCTTCCCACGCACTCCCCTGAGCCTGCTGTGCCCTCGCTCCTCCCCCCCCGACCCCGAGCCTCCTGCATGCCAAAAAACAGCTGATCGGGAGGTGTGGGGAGGGCTGCCGGTGGGAGGGAGGCACTGGGAGTGGGGGGGGGAGAGGGGAGCTGATGAGGGGGCTGCTGACATATTTTACAAGAGCTTTAACTGATGCACTAGTTAGACATTACAGCAGACGGAATATTCTGGCTATGTGTCTGAACTCGGCACATTCTGAAAATTGAACCTGACATCGCTACTTCCACTCCAATTTTCAGACTTCTAGCATTTAACACTAATGAACTAAAGGGAGGGGAAAAAGGGGGCCTGAAAATGAAAGGTGGTGCTAGGAGCCTGATTGAGTTGAAACCTTCTCCACAGTTTGTGGCTTTGGCTGTGACCTTTTCATGAGCAGAGTTCTTGCAATTTACTTTCCTTGTGATAGTAACTTATAAATATGGGCGGAGACTGTAAAGATCAAGAGCTTCACCTGATTCATCTATGTGCCATCACAGAAATGTAGTGACCCATAACTGGGAACAATTATTATACAATAGCATACGAGTAAGGCTGAGATTTGCCAAAGTATGAGACTAAAATTAGGCTCTCAAACTTCATTGCACCACGACCGCCTTCTGACAACAAAATTACTACATGAGGGAGGAGGGAGAATCAAGCCCAAGCCTTGCTGCTCTGGGTGGGGTGGAGCTCGGGCTTCAGCTTCAGGCCCAGGTCCCAGCAAGTCTAATGCTGGCTCTGGTGACCCCTTTAAAATGGAGTCACAACCCACTTTGGGGTTCCAACTCATAGTTTGAGAACCACTACAAAAACTACACTGCAAAAACTCCCTGAGGCTGCGAGGCTCAGATACCGGGTCAACTGACTTGGGCTCGGGATTCATGCTATTGGGCTAAAAATATTAGTGTAAATGTTCCTGCTCGGGCTGCAGCCTGGATTCTGAGACCCTCTCACCGCATCAGGTTTCAGAGGCCAGGCTCCAACCAGAGTAGGAATGTCTACACTGCTATTTTTAGCCCCACATCATGAACCCTGCAAGCCCAAGTCAGTTGATCCAGGGTCTGAGACTCACTGCTGTGGGGAGAGGAGGGGAAGAGTTACAGTGTAGATATCCCCCTATATTTTTTTCATTTAGGTTCCTAAATAAATAAACTGATTTTCAAAAGTGCTGAGTAAGGCCACTAACCTAGGTGTCTACATATGGAATTAGGAGCAGAAATCTAAGACCCCATTTTAAAAAAAATCTTGGACTAAACCTTTACATTGCAAATGGAGGACTACATTCAGCTTTGGTGTAAGTTAACAAAACTTCAGCAGGGCTGAAAATAGCTTGTAATATTTATATCATTGCATCTACTGTTTACAAGTTTTAAGCGTAGTGAGCCAAACACCTCTCTGTTGAAATCGTTGAAGGGCTGCATAATAAAGTCAATAAGTTGCTCTCATCCTACAGTCCTAACAAAAAATTCAGTGTTTGAAGCCAACTAAGGTAGCAGCAGGCTGACTGCAGTGTTAAGACATTCACACATCCAAAATCCATCCAAGTACGCTGGAAGTGTTTTGAAAGGTGTGCATGAGAAGGTGTCTTCAACTAATTAAAAGCTTGTGTCAAATAGAAGTGTAACTAATACAGAGGATCAAAAAGTCTTCTGAATCCCACGAACGATGCCAAAGCAATGGTGCCAGTGGCATGTGTTACACTAAAGATTACACTCTGGACTGAGTCTCACAGCAAGGATACATTAATTATGTCTGAAACGGTTGGGGCAACTTCTACAGCAAAGATACACAGTATGAGGCTTAAAGGCTAAATGCAAACCCCATAGTCTAAAATGCTGCCCTCCAGCTGCCTGCTTTCAGTGCAGATTTCCATTGCTGGTGAATTCAAACAGGTTATTTCTTTTAATCTATCAAGGAGGTATAAAAGAACAAACAAATACTAATGGGTAAACAGACACAAACACACATGCAAAGTGAGGAACAGATCTGCTTCCATTGAAATCAATAGGCATGCAGCATATTTTCAAGAATGGGAGTTTTAGGCCGGAGTGCAAGACCGGAGGAGACTGAGGGACAAAGGTTAATTTAATCTACCTTCATCCCTCCCCAGTGCCAGGAATTGGATGGCAGCTACAGGGATGTTCTAATTTGCACTTGGTAGCTGTCTAAGGTCCCAAGGGATCGTTCCAACAGCCAGAGTTTGCCTGGCCATAGAGATACTCCTTTTTGCCCAGGAATGTCCCTTATGCCAGCAGCCCATTACCAACAAAGAAGTCTCCCATTCCAGCGCAATCCTCGGAGGAAGGATCTGCTGGTTTATGGCTCCTTTATGCAGAGGCAAAAGGAGGCTGCTATGTGATCAAATATCTGGCCCACAGAAATTTGTCATCACAATTGCTCTGGGAAAGTATGCAGAAAATATTTTAGGTATAATGAAAGCTGTGCACTGAAATTAATGTACTTTCTCTCTCTGTAGGCATGTTCATACTAACAGTGCATTTTCACTTAGGGTCCAATATTTGTTGACTCTGTTCAAAATCCCATGAACACAAGTCCCATCCATTATTTAAACTATTCACTCATCTTGGCCTAATAAACAGTAACATGACAAATAGCACATTCAATTTTCCCAGAAAACATTCTCAAAAGACATTTTCTTTAAAAATTGTAGACCAAATATTCATATGCTCCAAAAACAAAAAAATGAGTTGGGGGGCTGGGCAGGGAAGAGAACTGGAACGAACAAGGTCTGACCCTCCACTCCCATTAATATTACCGTAATTTTCTACACTACACTTTGTGCTTCTACGGTAAGCCCCAACCATTTCCTGGCATTAATATACTATCCTGGTCAAAGTACTATAGAATTTAAATTTAAGAATTATATCGAAAGGATCTCATTCTCTATTAAATTTGATAGAGTTTTAAGAACAATTTCTTAAGAATGTAATTAAATTTTAGAAAAACCTATTACATTCACCCCTATTAAATTATATGGGACTTTTCCATAAGAGTAACCTGTCAAACCTACCCTACTTCCTGATATTAGACTCTACCAAAATTAGGAGTACATCTGTAAGTGGAACTTTTCATTGAGAATATGTGCTATCCTTACTACATACTCTTCTGAAACTGTAAAATAGTCAAGGGAGACAAATTCTTAGACTACATTAATTAATCCTGACACCAAAAATATGTGCTGCTGTGCTTTTCCCAATCTGGGAAACTGTATGTATTCTCAGCTTTAGAAATTTCCCAATAATGTTTAAATGAATGCAATTATAAAAGCATGTTAGTACCTATTAACCTCAAGTATATAACTAGGGAAAGAGTGCCAAATTTACATGCTCTAATATCTTATCTGAAATAATTGGTATCAACATTTAGTCTTAAATTAACATGACAAAAATAACCCTAAAAATGAGAACAATCAAGTTGTTTCTTAAAAATGAAATATGAAACCTTCTGTTAAAGAATCCCAGCTACTTAACTTTATGAAGTTTAACTACCAATCTGACTATAAAGTTACTCATTGAAAAGTTTCATTAAGGAAATGTCATGAATACTAATAGCCTAATATGTTAGATGTGGCCATGTTGCTTGTAAAAGTACAAACTGCAGCAGACTAAAGACTACTGTGCCAAGTATATCTCCCTATTTAAAAAAAAAACAAAAGGAAACAATGGCCATTAAATAATATATATATTCATTATCTTGCTTTTAAAACAATGACAAAATTAGTATTTTGCATATCAAACCCCATATGTCCAAACCCCATTTTGCATATCAAACCCCAAATGACTGGAAACCAGTTGTAAGTGAATGAGTTTTCTGTTCGATACAGAAATACAACGTTTTATATCAATCTCCTTCTTATTCCATTTCAGGTTACGACTATAATTTGGAGGTACTGCATACCTTATTAGGAATTGTATCTATGCATTTTCAGAAGCAGTAACTTTATGGGCCTGATCCCACTGAAGATTAAATTGCCACTGAGCTCAATGGGAGCAGGGTCAGATCTGGCATGTACTTAGCTCCCCAGCAGCTGATGTGGTAAAAATATCAAAATGAGCTGCATCAAAAAAAGATGAAGGTGAAGCTTATCTTTCAAAACTCTTATGGATTTTTTTTTTTTAAAGCCACTAGTTTTGCACAGGTCCTCTGAGAGAAAAATTACCTCTGACTGTGAGATTGACACCAAAAATATAATGTGATGATTGAATCAATTTAACACACAAATTAGCAGAGTAAACTTTGAAAATTTAAATGAATGTATTCCATTTCATTTCATTTCAATTGACTTAAACATGGTTTGGAATCTATTTTCCTTGCCAGTGTTATATTATTAGGCTATCAGAAGCACATAACAAGGTGTAACACCAAATTTTAAATGATGCACTTGTTTAAAAAAAGTCAACTTCTCATCTAGCATCTAATCCACCAAACTCTTAAGCTACGTCCTCACTACGGGGGCGGGTCGATTTAAGATACACAAATTCAGCTACGTGAATAGCATAGCTGAATTCGACGTATCAGAGCCGACTTACCCCGCTGTGAGGACGGCGGTAAATCAACCTCCGCGGCTCCCCCGTCGACAGCGCTTACTCCTAGCTCCGCTGGTGGAGTAGAAGCGTCGATTCGGGGATCGATTGTCGCGTCCCGACGAGACGCGATAATTCGATCCCCAAGAGATCGATTTCTACCCACCGATTCAGGCGGGTAGTGTAGACCTGCCCTTACTCACACAAGTAATCTTTGATCATGCAAGAACTCTCTTACTTTAATGGGACTACTCATGTGAGGAAGGATTATTTGCATTAATAAAGGATTGCAGGATCAGGCCCAAAAAGAGATTTAATAACAACAAATAAATTCAGTTATCACTTAAGATCATTGAAAGTCAAATTAACAAAACTACAAAATATCACAATGCAAGTTTCTAAAACTGGGGCTCTTTGACATTCCCTTTCATGAAGGAAAAAATAATGGGGAAAAAAAAAAAACCCTCGACAAAGGTACGTTTTAGGCTTGGAAACATTCTACTTATTCCCTTTGGCAAGCCATTTGAATACAAAAGCTTCAAAATAGTATCCATTGAAATAGTCACTATTCTCCATACTCTATTATTGAATTGTGCAGTGCCTGCTCACCCCTTCCTATATCCAATGCACTCCACCCTGCTTCTGCCTAGACAGGAGGAAGTACAGGCAGTGTGTTGAAAAAGGAGTGTGTCAGGGGTTCAACCCACAAGGGCTTGTCTACACAAACATTTAGTTCGCAGCAAGCTGGGGTGTAAATCTACTCCACTTTGAAACAAAAGTAGATCCAAGTGCATTGAGGAACTGCTAGTGCGTGTCCACACAGAGACTCAGCATGCAGCAGGCTAGTGCTGGGCAGATATACCCCCCCAGCTGGCCGTGAACTAAATGTTCATGTAGACAAGTCCTCAGTCTCCATTCTGGGCACAAAATAGCAGCATTGCCACCAGTTAGTGTAATAGAAGTCGTCACAACCCCAGACATGTCATACTACTTTATAGAGGACCAGATCCTATTCCCAGTGAAGTCAGTCGCAGAACTTCCATTGACCCCAGTGATGCAAGATCAGGGTAATCTGGAGAGAGGGGGTGTCATATACGTACTGCTAAAAGCCTGGCAACCTTTCCACGACTCTGTGATGTTAGTCTAAATTGTAGGTGGATGGGAGAGTTCAGTTTCAGCTGTTCCAATTAGCAGTTTTTGGTAATCATAGAATATCAGGGTTAGAAGGGACCTCAGCAGGTCATCTAGTCCAACCCTCTGCTCAAAGCAGAACCACTCCCCAGACAGATTTTTTGGCCCAGATCCCTAAATGGCCCCCTCAAGGATTGAACTCACAACCCTGGGTTTAGCAGGCCAATGCTCATACTTTACCAAATGCTAGAGAAAAAAAGAAAAATAAAAAACAGAAAAAACTAGTGAAGTACTTTTATGCACGTGCCCCAAGGTATACAGATTTTTGAACAAAATAATATTTGCTTTGCACAGAGCTATAGAACTGTGCATTGATTGTCAGATAGTGCCGTTATAGCACAGCCCTGAAGAAGGGACATTGTGAAGTCATACAGCTCCAGCTACTCAGCCCTGAGTGACATTGGGAGGCATAACTGTAGCTCTCGGGGAGTGAAGCCCCTAAGCCACCCTTTAGGAAGGTGCAGCATGTTCTTGCTTATGTAGCCAGCCAGCTCGAGAGGCCATTGCTGGGGGGGGGGGGGGGGGGGGGGGGGGAAATAAGCATGGTCACATTTCTTCTGAACCCCTTATAGAAGCACCTCTAGGGGGCCACAAGTCGGGTACAGTCTTGCGCTTGAAGGAACACAAAGCCTCCAATTGTGACCATCTTCTGGGAGGGGAAAGTCACCCACCCCCTGCCCCATCCTTTGTGTACATGCAAGGGGCCAGCCACAACCCAGCGCTGAATCTGCTCTCCTGGAGATACCATTAAATTAGATACTTTATCTTCTCATTAGAAGATCTGGTTTTCAAAGGCTATGACTTCAGCTTAAAAATTAGCTCTCATTCAATGGGAACAATGCATGATGCAATGTAGTGCAGCCCAGGCCTTCTACTGCTGCCACCTCAAGCTCTGGGCTGAAATAGTGGCCACTGATCCCTGCATCTCCAACCCACGAAGCCCAGCAACTGGAGCCATGTAACTGAGTAGTCAGCAGCTTCTTCCCCAGCATTTCTCTCTATACTGGCCTATTCAAAATTAGCCTCCCCAGGACATGGAGTGCAGAAGCCCTGATGAATGGCTACTCTGCCTTCAACCCCTCATAAAGGGCTACCACAAGATTTTTGGAATACATCACGTCTTCCGTGCGTGCTCAACCGGGGGGGTGAATTTCAACCACACTGCATAAAAGGCAAGATTTTACTTTGCTGGGGAACCTCCTTTTCCCTCCCTGTTTGACTGTCAATTAGGAAAAACACTAAAACATTTCCACCAACCTCCTGAAAATTTAGACAGGCTCATGCTTTACACCCCTCACTACCAGACATAAATCTGGGCTGAGAGATTGGTGCAAAGTATACCACACAGATGGGGAAAACTGCACTTCCTCCTGCCTGAAAAGCAAAACACTCCCACAGCAAATGCCTATCTGGCTTTTTTTACATCAGTATGGGGAGTAAAGTCTGGCTTTTTTCGCACCAGAATGCAAACCAGGTAGTAAGGCCTGAGATTATGAAAATGTGTAGGATCTAGCCCAGGGGTCGGCAACGTTTGGCACGCGGCTCGTCAGGGTAAGCACCCTAGCGGGCCAGGCCAGTTTATTTACCTGCTGACGCGGCAGGTTCGACCGATTGCGGCCCCCACTTGCCGCGGTTCGCCGTCCCGGGCCAATGGGGGCGGCGGGAAGCGGTGGGGGCGAGGGATGTGCTGGCCGTGGCTTCCCGCCACCCCCATTGGCCCGGGATGACGAACCGCGGCCAGTGGGGGCCGCGATCAGCCGAACCTGCCACGTCAGCAGGTAAATAAATTGGCCCGGCCCGCTAGGGTGCTTACCCTGGCAAGGCTTCTGTTCAAAACTACAGCTTTTATATTCAGCTTTCTTACGTGACCTCCACATAAAGTACTATTAATAGCAATTAGCTTTTTTTGTATTATTGTGCAGAAAGCAATTACTGCAGTGGCATAAGAATATGAAGCACTAGAGAATTCAGATCCATTTACTAAATCAATTCTGGTTACCACAAAAGAGAAGCTAATGTGTTGTAGGCTTGGTCTCCAAACTGAAGAATGTTATATGAGTATTACCAATATTCTATTTTAAACCTGTGTTTGATTATATTACCAATATTTTATTTTAAAATGGTATTAGATTATCAGTTTGGTAACACACACATACACACACACACTTCAGCAGAAAAGGTTTAAAAAAAAAAAATCACAAATGGCTGCAGTGGAGAGTGGAAGCCGGTCTGTATAAATGGGTTATTCTGTGGAATTTCTGAAGAGAAAACACTCAGTAGGTGCATTGTAATTAGTTGCTCTTCTAGTTACCTCTTGATAAATGATGCATGCGGCTCTGGATGAGAGCCCAACTCTTGACCCATGACACCACTACACACTTTAGTACTTCAACCAGGAATCCCAAGCCTCAGAGTTCTTTTTGTTTTGTTTTTTACACAGATGCACTTCTGGTAATGCACAAAATGAGCCCTAGATGTTAGACTTCTTTCAGAAGTGCTTTATGTAGTTATGTTCTAAATACACTTGAGGAAGGATTTCTGACTCAATCGTTCCAAATGGGCAGCATGTTTCATGCTGAGGTTAAAGGACAGAGTACAGAAAGACACACGTATAACATTTAATGCCACAATGCTTAATGTTAAATGCCTTCCACGATTTTTTAAGTCTCTACATGCAGAAAATATTCATAAATACTGGTTATTTTAAAGACAGAAGATCAGAAGCCTAGAGAGAAATGCCACCTCTACCATGAAAAAATACCCTTAAAAAAATCAACATTTTTTGGATAGCACTTTACTGCCCCCTTTTGCACTTTAACATTAGAACAGGTTTCAGCATGAACTTACTTATGTGAAACCCTGTGTGATAATGGAGTACAACAATAGGGCACTAGGTTTATATAGGATTACGTTATCACACACTGCTTTTGGAGCATCTTGCAATTACCTAAAATGCAAACAAGTGAGGTGTTGATCCTTCATGGCCTTCAGTCTGCCAGGAACCGATCAGTAATTGGAGGCTTGAATGGGCATTTTCTACTTTAATCTGCTTGCATGTGTGAGCTTGGGGTGATCGTTTGTTATCGCAGGTGGCCCTTCTTTCATACTTTTCTAAACCAAAGATCATCTGCAACTTGAACCTGGTTTATTCATTGGAAAGAAAAGAGTGACAAAGGGTCATCCAGTGTGGGAGCCATTAATGCGTTAGCAATCCCTGTGCTAAAAGTATAGGTGTGTGTTTCAAACCAGAACTTCACAAACTGGCAGGCAAAATATTTTCATGAAAGGTGAAGACAAGAAGCCTCTGGACATTCAAATGCCCTGCAAGCCCAAGGGCCACAAACCCGTTCTGCAACTCTGCACTGCAGCTACAGTAGTTGCAGCATTCTTGTGTGTGTCTGTGTCTGTGTATACATATAGTGCAAAAGGTAATAAATCTATAGTCTAGTGGCTAGTTATTTACAAAATACTAATTCATGATGACAGAGCCAGAGGGGGCTCTCCCTGTCCCAGTAACCTTGGCTTTCATTTGACAAAGTCCATGTGCTGTTGTGTACACTTATATTTAAACTTAATCCATTTCCCTCTGTCATCCTACAATTACTATACAAGTCACAGTAATATTAAATTTCACTGCCTACAGCACCCACAACTGAACCTCTACTGTAATGAAAACCAATTCCCTTTGATATTAATGCTCGTGTTTTTTTCTCCATTTGCTAGCCACAAAATACAGGAAGAGCCTGATGTTGACTTAATTAAAGAGTTTTTGTTTAAAATATGATGCTGGAAACATTAAACTAGTCTTTGCTCTCCCAGAAAAGGTAATCAATTTATTTATTTACTTATTTATTTGTTTGTTTGTTTAAAATCCAGGCCATGAATTCACTGTAACACAATCCTGGTGCTTCACTCGAAGTGCTCAAAAATACTGAGACGAAAATGAGAAGCATAGCATTTCCTTGAAAAGATGCAGAGCTGTGTGTAGTGTATGGAAAAGAAAGTCAAATCAAACCATGTGTATTTCTGACAGAAATCACTAAAGTCTCTGATCTTAGTAAGCTAACAGAGCCCAGCTGGCATTTGCCAAAGAACTGGCTTTTAAAGGACACTATAAATCACAAACTAAGGCTGGTAAAGAGACAATAAAAACAGATGTTCTATTGCTGTGCTATTCTGTGTTCTACTCTGTTACTGTTACAGAACCAAATTTGGTGTCAGCCACAATGCAAGGAGGTGAAATAAAGTTTTCAGTCTCCTTTCTCTTAAGTATAATTTGTTTGCACCTGTACAGTCTTGTCCAAGCAATGCTCCCAGCAGCAGTCTATAAAAAAGGGTGGGGACTGCCTTGTTATTTAGTGAGACATTAATAATCACTGACTATCGCTTATTAAATACATTCAGATAGTATTTTCAGCTGGTTCACAGTTGTTCTAAAATAAATTATTCCATACTATTTGTCTGCATAAGGAAACTGTAGAGTTGGAACAGGTTCCTATCTCATGCCATTTCAGTCTGGGATATGTCATACCAGCAGTTTGTCACATTATAGGATGGAATAAACAAACATTGGCATGTTACAATCTAGAATTTATATGTGAATATTTTCAGAAAACCCATCCACAAATGTCATTTAACCTTTTTGTTTTATCTTACTTGCTCTTCTTTTCACATGCAAAAAAAAAAAAAAAAAAAAAGCCTCAAGTACAGGAGTAACACAAGGACGTTTCACTTAAAGTAGAGATAGGCCCAAAACAAAACTCGAGATACAAACTTGGGGTCTAAATCAGAACTACATCTCTTTGTAAACCACAGATTCAATCAGTCCTGAACTTGGGGATCTGAAATTCAGATTTAAATCAAAACTTTCCCAAAATTCAGATCCAACTTTCAGACTCAGCCCATTTTAGAGCTAGGCTCGAACTGTGAGCAAGAATCCCAGCTTGAATTATGTCTCAGATCTAAGATGTTGACTTTGCTCTGGAATAGCCTGGATTCAGCACTGGTGGCCAGCAATCAGAGTAAAGGCACTGGCCGTACTCCTAACAGGAGGCAATAACATGCAAAGGTTTGCGTCAACTGAGCTATTCATGTAAGGTTAGAACTTGATTAGCAAAACTGATGTACTCCTAGGGTGACCAGATAGCATGTGAAAAACCGGGACACTTTTTTTTCGAGGGATGGGAAGGGTGTATAGTTGCATATATAAGACAAAGCCCCTAATATTGAGATGGTCCCAATAATATTGGGATGTCTAGTTATCCTATGTACCCCTCAACTTGTCCTTACCTATTAGGGGTCTGCACTGGTAGCCAAACTTTTTCCATCATGCCTCTCCCCTTACTCATAATTGAACCTGTCTGCACCCTCCTCCGCCCCGCACCCGAACCACAGCTGGGAGCCACAGCCAGGAGTGGAGCTGGAGTGGAGCTGTGGCCGGGAGCGGAGCCAGGGCTGGCGTCCGCAGTTGAGGCCGGGGCCAGGAGCCGAGGCCGGGGACGCAGCCGGGAGCGGATCTGCGGCCAGCAGCCGACCTGCAGCTGAGGCTGAGCCTGAGTGAAGCTGGGGCAGAGCAGGGCTGGGTGACACTCCTGCACTGCCCTCCTTGGGGGCTGGCCCTGGTCCCAAATGTGCTCCCCCGTGAATGTTCCTCTATGCCCCTCTAGGGGGGCGCACCCCACAATTTGGGGACCACTGAGCTACATCAATTACTTGCCACCAATAGGTGAATTGGGACTATTCCAGAGTGCATAGAAGGCCTTGGGGATTGATTCAGGCCATCTTGAATATAAAGGATTTTACAAAGCTAAATTCTAAGAAGAAATTTATATTTTTTATTATCAAAAGCCTTCTCACTCTAGTTCAGGGATCGGCAACCTTTGGCACGCAGCTCGCCAGGGTGGGAAGCGGTGTGGTCCGAGGGATGTGCTGGCCACCGCTTCCCGACGCCCCCATTGGCCTGGAGCGGCGAACCGCGGCCAGTGGGAGCCACGATCGGCCAAACCTGTGGACGTGGCAGGTAAATAAACTGGCCCGGCCCGCCAGGGTGCTTACCCTGACGAGCCCCATGCCAAAGCTTGCCGATCCCTGCTCTAGTTTGAATTCAGGAAAGCACATAAACACATGCCTAAATCCTTAAATCTTAAACACGTGCTTAAGAACTCTGTTGAAGAGGGATGCTTTTCTGAATCAGGGTCTCTCAGAGCATACATACTTAGGGACAAATCCTGCTTGCACTACCCTTGCACACAGACCCACTTAACTCAATGTGAGTAAGTTGTGCAGGATTTGGCCTTTATCTTTCATGAAAAATCTCTGGAATCAGATTGACTTCTGTAAGTTCACAGAGATACAGATTCCCCCCAAAATTCATGTCTTTACAAACATGCCTAGCAATCTTGGCTGCCAACATGATTTTCCCTGCTCAACTAACCTGCAGTCTGGAATTACCTTGAAAAACCCCCAAAGGTTAAACATTGCACAGTGATTAAAGCAGGCTGCTCCTGAACTAAACTGAAATTAATTAAACATAAAGAAAACAACTGAAGTGTGGACAGTGAATGCAATGTAACTGTCGAGCCCCAAAAGGAATCAAGATGTTCCTAACTTCAAATTTGCACTTTTATCCAGTCAGGTATAGAAACCAACTGCTGTTCAGGCAATAAGAAAACAGATTGCAAGCACCAGTGAAAATGGAAATGCAAAATGATGCACCACTCAAGAGTCAAAACTGCAGCTATGTATGGATTCAGCAGTATTCACTGCATAGGTTCCTTAAGCAACCTGCTTCAAACTTGCAGAACATCAAAAGCCAGATGGGTCTTACTGAATGACCCACAGGCAAGAAGCCAGGATTCCAGTCTTCTGTAAAAATAGGCCTGGACTTGATTTGAGTCTTCTCAGCTCTGACAAGCTGGAATCTGGCAGAATTCCCAAATCCAAAATAATATGGCATTCAATTGTGAATTGACTTTTTTTTTTTAAAAAGTCATACCTTCTCATTAGCTTTAACACATACTTTCCCTTAATCCAGCCACTACCCATTGCCAATCTTGCCCCACTGCTCTTTGCAAAGGGTAACTAATAATATATTAAACAGAAATCTTCTAACAAAGACACAATAAAACATTAAGAAATAATTCGTAAAGTGATAGCTTATAAGGCTAAAAGGGGTCATTGTGAGCCTAGCCCCCTGCATAGCACAGGCCATCACTTTGTTTTGCAATATGTATATTTTGGTTATTCTTTAGTATGTGCAAAGGTCTGGTCCTGCTGAACAAAATCTTGGAAATGTTAATTTAGTCTTTAGACATGCACCTTTTTGAAATTTCTATAGATTAAAAAATTCTACAATGATATGTATATGTCATGCACCAGGAATGATTTACCTAGCAATACAATCTCCTATCAGTCTCTGTAAATCATTCTTGGCTGGGGAACTGTGTTTAAAACCAGAAGAAAGCCTAGACTATTACATCAAAGTTTAAATCAGCTGCATTATAATTATCTTGCTGATACTGCAATGAA
Organism: Trachemys scripta elegans; assembly: GCF_013100865.1. Taxonomy (NCBI): domain Eukaryota; kingdom Metazoa; phylum Chordata; order Testudines; family Emydidae; genus Trachemys; species Trachemys scripta. The sequence continues at coordinate 243,894,575 of NC_048298.1, read as the reverse complement.
ACACTGGGTGTTGGCTCCTCAGGGTTGCCAAAAAAAGAAAGACAGAGGTCCTGCGCTTCTCACTTATATTTAAAATACATATAATCACAACATCAACGCAGAGTCCTATGAATAACGCGACTGATAGGAAAAAAAAGGGACTGTTCTCTTATGCCAAATAAAGCTATAAACTTTCAACACTGCTAGAAAATAAAAGCCTGGACTATGATTCAGATAAACTGAAAGAAAACAACCTTGAAATCCTAAAATATAAAAGAAGGTGCTATATAGCAGAAGGTTGCTCCCTTAGGACTCCATCTAACTCCCACTGAAGTAACTGGGAGTCTTTCCACTTAACTTTATTCAGAGCTGGACTGGGGCCTTAAGCATGTCTGTCTTCTTGAAAATGAAGTAATAAAATGGACACGGTCAAGAAAACCTAAATGAATACCTAAATTTGAAAATCAGATCACCTATCTAGGCACTTAAATATAAATATAGAAGCCTAACTTTAATTGCCCATTTTTGAGAATTTTGGCCCAAGACTCTCTCATCAAGTCTTGCAGTCGTAGATTTAGTTAAAGACGTTGAATACAGTGAAGTATTTGGAGGCCTGATCCTGCATGACTGGAATCAATGGGTATTTTGCCATTGACTTCAGTGGGAGATGGAGCAGGCTCTTCCTGAGACATAATTAATATGCAAGGGCTGTGGTTCTGGAATACAGTTCCATGTATTCTAAATGGTGCTGGGAACCCTCTATCCATTCACAGAATTTGTACACATACCTTACACTCTCCATTTTGAAAATCTACCTATTTATGTCCTGGAGAATGGAGACAGCAAACTAAATAGTGCTTTTATACTGCCACTTTGTTTTCATACTTTGTTTAGAGAAATGGGCAGAGGGCAATGGGGCTTGTTTTCTTTCTTATGAGTTTCTCCTACTATTTATTTTCTTTTGGAATCAGAGAATGCAATCACCAACTGCAAGGTCTTCTTTGCAGGACTACTTTCATATGTTTGTAAGGACATCTTTAAATTTAATGTATACAAGTGAAGAGTATTTTAAGAAATTAGGGCCTGCTGATTATTCTCAACAGGAACAACATAAATAGACATACCTGACTTTTGCTGCATGTGAAACATTACATAAATGATCACCTACTCTTTCCTATGCCTCACCAAATGTACATGGCATTATCTAGTATGTTTCTGAAATGTGACATGACAGGTAGGTTCGAAAGCTAAATGTTGGATAATGCTTAGCAAACAAAGGACATCGGTTTTTGCATTATTTCTTTAATCACTTTAACCCTTGTTCTAACAGAAAGCATAAGGCCAGAGTAATTCAGCTTCCTCTTTTGTCATTTGCCTGCCATAAATATGCACCAGTCTGCATTTGAAAAGCTGAAGGAGGCCGCAAGCTTGCTGGACATTTATCATGCTCTGTTCCCTGTTAACAAGCAAATACTTTAGTTGAATGGCCCATTAGCAATCATTGTCAAATGCAGAATGCAAGGTGCTTGGATGTGACCAGCCTGTAAATTGGAGGAGGGTGCCCCCGTACTTCGCAGAATTTCAGCAAATGAAATGGATCTTTTTATATAGATTTCTGAAGGTTAAACTGGAATAGAAGAAATGTTCTGAGTGCTTCAGATTCCATATATTACACAAATCTGCTCAATCCCCTTCTATCTGGTGATGTATATGCATATAAATATTGCTAAACCATATTCAGCAGCATGTCGATTTTGGTTTGGGACTTGGGTTTTCTGTCAGAAATTTGTTAAATCTATCAGCTAGGACAAAAACTACAAATTTTAAAATGCAATTTTCCGAATTCCCTGTATCACAGAGAGTGTAGAAACCTAGAAAGTGACCAAGCCACTGCCAGCAAACAGCACTGAGTTCCATTTTCTCAAACTCACGCAAGGCCCACTTAATCAAAAGAGACAATAGTTATGGTATCAGAGGTTTTTTTGTGTGTCTAGACTCCCGCTTTTTTCCCCTTGCACACAAATGAACAGACAAATATTCCTTTCTGGACTGCACGTGTAGTTTGCAACACAACAAATAACCTAACAGGCTGGTCTATGGCCTTTTTCTGTTTTTCAGATGTTTATAATGGTAAACACAATGCAAAAACAAAAGTCTTAAGCTATTTACAAGGCTGTTTGGGACAAGAGGCAATGAAGGACCAGTGTAGCAGCAACAAGCAAAATCTTTTCTTACTTTTACTGCTACAGAGCACTTAAAATAAATGACAACACAAAGAAGAGCCAAATTCTTTGCTGTCCTAACTCCATTGCAGTCAATAGAGTTAGGCCAACAGAGAATTTAGCCCAATGATTTTAAATTGCAGGGGGCCTATCTCATTCAACTGTGGATTTCAGATTGTCTTTCAGGAGTAAATACCACCTGGCCTAATCCATATCAACTTGGCTATCAGCAGCTTTATTAGCTAATTTGAATTAAAGCTGGATTTTTTTTCTTTTATATGTTTGCAGGGTGGGAAACACAAAAATTGTACAAGAATCGTCTCGCTAAGGGAAAAGGACAATGCGGAATGTTTACCTTTGCTTCTCCCATGGAGTGTGAGATTGAAACCACAGTCTGAAAGATGGCTGAAATCAAAAGGTCTCTGTTTTCTTTTCAGATAACCCCAGTCCTACCTATCCCCTCTGCTCTCTATTCCTTGCCAGCAGGTCGCTGCCTGAAGCCCAAATAGATTAAGGAAACAAACTCAAAGTGCTGCTAATCCTACAGAATGGCTGCTGCTGCTAGGCCAGGAGTTAAAAAGAAAAATCTTCCACATCCTAACAATTGCAGTGATCTGAAGTTCTAATCAGTCCAAATCTTAATAAAAAGCAGTAAATGAAATCTACCTTTACCATATTATACACCACCAATGAGCAAGAACTGAGCAGCTTTTCTTTACTGCTTTAACCATCCCAAGCCACAAGTAGGCCTTTCATACTTTCTAATCCTGGCCTCCAAGTTTTGTGCAGTTCTCACATAATACCTTACAGCCCGGAGCAAGGCCCTTAGTTTCTAACACCCCTTTCAGAGACGTGTCATTTCTAACATCAAGCTAATCTATATGTTGCCATGGCATCACCCTTTATCTGCTTTTACATCTTATGAACTGCATGGATTTACCACATTATTTTTATCTGAAAGACAGAAAATGGTGGTTTTATTGCCATACAATCAGATTACTGCTGCTAGTTTCTCTATGCCTTTTTACCATACTTCAATCAAAAGGGATCAGTTTCTTTATACTCTGCCCTTGATTTACATTACATCTGTAAAGACCTAGTCTGAGTTGTAATCCCCTTATTAACTATGACCGGGGTTGATTTGCCTAAAAATAAAAGCAAATTGTGTCAGACCTTTTCACTTTGTTTTTGATTCGGAACTACAAAATGGATTACTAAAGAAATCTTCAGAGTTCACACGGCTGGTATAGTGCTGAATTTAAAATGAGAATTAAACAAGTTAAACATGGGAGCCGTGTCAACGGTTTACATTTTCCATCATGGGAGAAGGGCTGAATTGCGTATGTCTTTGTATTCTCTGGCTTTAAAGAGACAATGAAGCCACAGGAGTTTTTCCAAGCTGTTCTAACACTGTCCATTTGCCATCCTCCCTTCCTTTGCTTTTCATATAACAAAATTTAAAAAAATAAATAAAAAAAATCACCCAAAGACTTAAGTCTTGGCTAGAAGTTTATAGTTCTGTGGACCTGCATATTTTAATTAAAACATTTTAGACAGTTGAACACTCCTATTTAAGTGTCCACAACATCGCACAAAGGGTGATCTCATAAGCAAATCTATGTAGATGTATGATAAATGACCTGAAAAACAGGTTTCTTTATGTCAGGAGCCAGAGAAGGCAAAGATTAGACACACATGAATAACATTTTAATCACTATTTTTCTCAGAAAGATTGCTTCTCATTTGCAATAAGCAATTTTGAGTAGTAAGGTTGCATGATACATTAAGACTAGATCCCTAAAAAAAGTTGATTATGGCTGCTAGGCAGGTACCTGAACGGCCTATTTTTGCCAACACTCCCTGTAGTTATCTTGGTATTTCAAGTAATTTCCCATTATAGGAATGTTTTGTGTGCATGAGATATACCCTAAGTGCCATCCTAAAGCAATGTGAGCTCATTACAATAAAATATGGGAGGAAAAAAGGTTGAAAAAAAAAAAAGAAAGAAAAATGTAATGATTTCAGCCTGACTTTCAGTCACTGCCTATCTAAAGACAATTACCACACCAACCAAAGTGCTTTTCCTTAGTAAGGTTTACAGATAAGAGGCTTTAAGATAATTACTATAAATAATATAGCATTTATACTCCAACTGATCCTGTGTACAAAGGGCTGTAGAAAATCACTGAGCCAAAAATTCAGCCTTCGGCTTGTTCGAGGTTTATGTTGCTAATACACCTGAGCTAGGAGTTGGCCATTGGTGTCAGAAATATCTAATGGGACAGAGGACACTGTTCAGAGTTCTCTGTACTAGCATGCCAAGTGTCAACAACTATGTTTTGGGTAAGATTTAGAAGCATGTGTTTAAATCATTTTAACCTTCAGCTCCTGTTTCTTCAGCTTGAAGCTGTAATTGTTAAGGTTAAAGAGCGCAGTCCCATGGCACAGGATTCCCAAATAAATTCTTGTCTAGAAAGAGGAGACCAAACATGTTGTGAGATATCGTTTTAGCAAGCTCTTTGTGCTTCGGTTGGCTCAGTTGTCCTGTGAAACAAGGACTGTCCATTACCTACAGTTTATCATCCTGACAAAATGTGAGGAATGTGGATGTGAAAGCACTAACAATTCCACCCCTGGTGCTTTGTCCTTTTTTCTCTCTATATTAAAACAGACAAGATTAACCCAAATGCAAACTGCAGAGCATAGTTCAAGGGGCTATTCAATCAGTAGTGAATGTGCATTTGTTTACCTACAAAAATAAGAATTTCAGATACAATGAGAGGCAGACTGGTTTATATGCTCTTGAATAGACTGTTTAAACAGGGCCATCAATTGTAGTTTATTTTATCAATCTCTGACACATTGGTATTTATTCAAAGGCTGATTGTGGCAGATTCCACATACATCAGGTTATCACAGATATTATTTAGCTATCATTTGTCTTCCCTAAGACAATCAGTATCAAAAATACAGCTTTTTATGGAGAGGCTTCATTGTGTTATGACAGAAAAATGCTTTGTTAACAGGCCTACCGCATACAGCAGTAACCTCAGACACCAGAAACACTGTGTTGATAAGTGGTTCTCTGTAATGTTTGACTAAAATCCATAAAACTACATTCTGCGATGTAGTCCAAAGGCAGTGTTGTGCACTGTGAGATATAACTGAAGTAATACGCGCAATCTATGTATCTCATTTCTCTAGGTGGAAACATGGTACATGGGGAAAATATTCCCTGATTGAAATGTGTCAAATAACAGGAGTTATGTTTTTATAATCATTTGTCCTTATATTCTAAAGATCATGGCTTAATGTCCGAGAGTCTGCAAATGAGAAGTCCATCATGAAATCAGTCATTATGATGGCGTCTAATTGAATCATTTCCCCCCAAAATGTAATGTCATAGACAATAGATTATTCCTTCCCTTTTACTATGTGTTTGTTTTTTTTAATTACATTTGAAGATTTAGTCAAGGCAATGAAAGTGGATCTCTAAAGAGAGAACTGTAATGGGGGACGGGGCATTGATCTTATGTTCAAAGGACTATCATGAGCACTCTGTCCCAATCACCTGCTAAAAATTATGACCTCTAAAACTAAAGACAAAACAGCCTACATTTATTATTCCATCCTCTATATTAAACTGACTAATAAATTCCCATGGCATTTAATTGCTGCCCTGTACAGAAGATTTATGTACTGAAACTTTCAACAGAAATATACATGCAACTTCCATAAATAAATTAGCTGTAACACCAAAGCTGGTAATTATTTATTACAGACATAGAAAGCATCTTTAATATTGCACTGTCCTCAGATCCTCCCAGCAGCAGCAGGAGGAAATGTTCTAATTTCTCAACCTAGTATTGAGCTTGGATCCCGTGAAAGAACGACCTTTTCTAAGGAGAAATTATTCAGTACCCTTCAGGCAAACCATTGTGACAAGAATTAGAAAGAAATCCTGCTCCTGAAAAGTGGAGCAATCACACCAACAGCAATATCGCTAATGCATTTGTAAGCTTCCTCAAACTACAGGCCTCCAAGTGCCCTATAAATCACTAGGCCCAGCCACTGAAAAAGACTAATTTTAATAGTGTACTTCTTCACTGTGGTGATTAAACTTCAATGAATCACTCAAGAAAACTCAATTACATCAATGGGCAGAACCTATTTTTTTAAGTGTAAATTTAAGTTGAAAAAGTAATTACGTAGCATCATTAGAACTGCCATTAATAATGTTCAAACCTTTTTGAAGTCAAATACCTTTTAGAATTAGCAAAATTGAAACTTTATTTTTATTTGCACTGAACCTTGTACTATAGCAGGGATTAAATTTGGTTATTTAGGCATCAATGAAATGAAAATATCTAATGCATGCTGTCAGTGTAAGCAAAAAAAGTGAAGGTAAACCAGGACTGGAAGAATGGCATGGAGGAAGGTCTGGTGCACAGAGACTGTTCTGTTTTGGAAGAGTGACCTCTATAGGAACAAACTGATCACTGGACTGTGGACACAGGGTGGGTGCTCTGGTTCCTCTGCCATTGTACTAAATCTCTCTCCACAGTCACTGCAGGCAATGCAACCTGGTCTTGCCACCAATCTGTGATTTCAGAAATTCTGATGGCATTTTAAAAGTGTCTTGTTTGTCTTATTCAAAGATTTGGCGTTTAATCTTTTCTAGGTCAGAGAAAGGATTTAACTAGATAGCATCATATAAATGCAGATCCATAGATCTAGTTTAAACTTTAGCTCTGTTAACTGGCTTTTCATCTCATATAGTATATGTGATCATTTGTCATGTAAAACTAGAAAAAAATGCATTTGAAATGTTTCTCTTCATGATAATCATTTTCCACATTTTAATGAAAAACTATGTTGTCCTTTTTAATTTTCCTGTAAAAACTTTACAAAGGACCTTAACACACTCATAAATCTTTCCATTCTTGAAAAAAGTCAGGGGACATCTATAATAAATTATCTTCTAAAAGCAGTGGAAGATAAATGCTGAAGTCAGGATGTGATTTCTTAATAAATATTTTCAGCTCCTAGATCTAATCCAAACTTGTGTAATTTCAGTCAGACTCTGCATTTTGGTACCAATACACAGTTAGTTCCCTGATTCAGGAAATACTCCACTCTTCTTCTCTGGGCACTTCCCAGTATGTCTTGTTCATCTAAGGGCACTTTTACAGATATTTACTAAATGGATTAAATGGGAAAACCTGAATTCAGTCAATACACAAAATGAGTATGCTGAAATTTACATTTGTGATCTTCTATGTGTCTGGTTTGTTTTTAAACATATTTAATTAAAATTATAAATTAAATAATATTTTAGCATAAAACTTTCTAAACTCATTATCAAACTATCCTTCCTGATAATACTGTGAGAGGGGAGTTCAAACAGTGCTATAGAAAATCTTTCCATATCACAAAAGTTTTGATGGGTTTCAAAGTTTATCAAAGCCAACTTCAGATATATGCATCAGTGGCATAAATAAAACAGGTTGGAACAATACACGTTTTAAAGCAAGGAAGACTCTCTTTGCATCATTGCCTAGCTTTCTCTTCACGGGGATTATGCAAATAACATCCCTATTTCCAAAAGTAACAATCTCAATACACCTAAGCAGGAGACTTTCAAAGAATAGGACTATATAATTAAATCTTGAAACACATATACTTTCTGCCTGCTCTGACTAGAGACATGAAAATGCTCTCTGACGGACAATACTCAGTACATTACTCACAAGCATGTGCCTTGTTATCAAGTCCACTGGCCAAATTTAGCCCTGCTGTCAGCCAGTGCAACTTCACTGAAGTCAATGGGCTGAATCTGGCCCTGCATCCCCACATGGAGAAGTTGAGCAGTAGTTCTCATAGTGCATAATGCAGCGCTGCTCTAAGGAAGTGGGACCAACCTGCACTCCCTGCTTTGCTGGAGGTGAGGAGCTATAAGGGTAGACAATGAGCCCCGCTGGATTTGGCCCTGCTGGGGATCTGTATGAAAAGGCTCATCTGCCCAGAGGCTCTGTACTCAGTCGTGCCCTCTCCCAATGCTGGGAGAATAGAGCCAGGCAGGATCCCAATCATTCTTACAATTACAGTAGCCCCCAGGGGGCCCAGTCAGATTTGGCGTTAGGCCCTGTGCAACTGCAAACTCATCTGAAGCCATGGCCCCTGTCCCCATCGAGTATGCAGTCTAAAGGGGAAATCCTGGCCCCATTAAAGTCAAGGGCAAAACTCCCAGGAATAGCAATAGACTTCACTCTAGGGATCCTCCCTTACTCTTCTGACACCCATATCTCCCCCTGTCCCAGAGCCCTGACAGGATCCTTGCACTTCTTGCTCAGGCAAAACGCCCGCTGACTTCCAAATCATAAAGCATTGCCTCTCCCTGGGAGCGGCCCCTGCCCAAGCACTGCAGGAGCTGGCCCCATGGCTGTGTCTATATTTGTCCTGCAGAGAAACAGAAGCCGGACAAGGCTACCGTGATACCCTCCCCGGTGAGAGCGAGACAGACTCTGTGCACAAATCCCCCCCTCGGTGTCTTCGGGGGGAAGAGGGATATTTAATCCTGAAGTGCACTGGGTCGTCGGAGAATTTCTAACCTGGAGAGAGCGCCCTGAGCAGAGGGAGGGAGAGAGCAGGGCGAGGGATCGCCTCGGCCCACAGGGAGCCACAGAAGGGTGGGTAAGGAAAAGTGCAAGGATCCCGCTGCCCGTGCCCTGCCCGGACTGTGCTCCGCATGTGGTGCCCGATTAATCACAGCAGTACCCCAGCAGCAGCACCTTGCCCTCGGGGTGAGAGCAGGCGCCGCCGGGAGCTCAGCCCCCTGGGACCGCAGTGCCTGCCACTCGCCCTCTCCACGCTCCACAGACCCACGTCGGCCCCGCTGGCTGGCTGTGCCATTAAAACTAAATCAGACCCCTGGGGGGGGGGGGGGGAGGGGGGAGCGGGGAGGATGAAGCAGAATGAGGCAAACTTACTTGGGGTTGGAGGAATTCCAATATATCGGGTCTAAAACTACCGATCTGGCCATTGCAGTTCTGCATAAAACCATCAAAGCTCCCCAGCAGTACTTCCAAAGGGAGGAGTCTCCCCTCCGCACAGCCATGGTCGAAAGCGGCTCCAAGTCCCTTGCCAAAACCTCGCCAACTCCTCCGTGCGACTCCCCGTACCTGGTCAGCGGGGGCGGGTGGACGCTCGGTATCCCCCAGCAAGAAAGATTGACCGGAAACAAACCAACAACAAGACGAGCGACGAAGCACTTGGTGAGAACTGCAAGCAGCGTTACTGAGTCATTTGTGCCCCAGGCATGTCGGAAATTCTCCGGCGAGATAAGAATCCAGCCACCTCCGAAGTAACAACGCCACCACCAATGCAAACGCCTCAGTCCGCCCTGCTCTTTGGGAGCTCCCGGCTGGCTTGCAAGACGCCACTCAAACTGCCAACTCCGCTTTGGATCCAGTGCGCCATCCACGGTCACCGCGCCTGGGGATCGCGTAAAATAAAAACCGAGCAGAACTGGAGATGGGGGCGATTAAAGGGGAGAAGGGACCCGGCCTCCGCCAGGAGGATCCCCCTGGGTCTCTGATTGTGCTCCCTGGTCCCCGGCGCGTGCAATCCGTGCGGCCACCGGCCCGGGCTGTGCAGGGATGGCGAAGGGAAGCTTCGCTCTATAAATCCACTTCGAGTATCAGCTCCCGGAGCCCCTGGAAAGCGCATCCGCAGGGTTCCATGCCCGCCCCCGGCGCGGGGGTGCTGTCCCCGCTGTGTGCAGAGATGGGGCGGAGGGGGGCTCCTAGCATCAAAATCTCCCCTTTTCGTGCTTCTTCCACTGGAGATCTGCAGTGCGTGCCCAGCGCTGGGTGGCAAGCGGGCAGACCCAGCGAGAGACAGGCAGGGGCCCCTTGGCTTGGAGTGCTGCTGCCGCTGAGTAGGTGGCAGAGAGAGAGAAAGAGCCGGGCGAGCTGCAGCCTTTCCCTCCCTTGCTCCTTCAGGCTCCAAGTCGCTGCTGCTGCCGCCGCTTGGAGTCTTCACTGAACGAATGTAACCGCTCCTAGCGTGCTGTCATAGCAATATAAACTCAGCCCATCCTCCCCTTCAGCCAGCGCTCATAGGGCTACTGGAGGAGCGGAGGCTCTGGTTGGGTGTCGCATGTGTCACTTACACACCTCACCCCTCGACATTCTGTCTTCGGGTGGGGCCTTGTGTGTGACAGGTGATCCCCTTAAAACACTATAATATAATCTTATTGTTAATAGCATAATCAATAATAAAAAAACCCACCATCGCTATGTTCATGATCAGAATAATACAGTGCAGGATGAGACTCCAACCACGTTTTAACACCTTTCCATCCGATTATAGTATTAAAAAGAACAATTAAAAAAAAAAACTTTTACACATCTTGTCATAAAGGCTCAAACAATGTCTACGGCTGCGAGGTACCGGCAATGTTATACATGGGATAAAAAGGATCAAAGTGGAGTTTATCCCTCTCTGCAGCCAACCTGTACTTGCGGAGTAATTATATTTCCCTATTTGCAGGTCGTGCTTCCTGACTTTAATTACGTTTCACTGGGAGAATCGCTATTATGTAACTTCACGTCAAGTTTATCATATGAAGCCACATATCGTGTATACTTTAATAATAGAGATAATGAGAGAAAGCTTTCTGTCCTCCCGGGCCCTTACCCCCACATTTTTATATTTTCAGTCGGTATTTTTCTCTCCATCCTGTCACGTTGACCCTGGCTGTCAGCATTTCCCACGGGGTCTCTTAATTACAGTTTTCAAAGTTTATTTTGTTACAAAACAATTAGCCACGGACAGTCCTAAATAAACAGGATTTGGAAATGCAAAGCCACTTCAAAGAGATGTGGAGCCTGAATTTGCAACAGATAATTAGAGACTCTCAAATCGGGTGTGAATTTTCTCGCCCTTCCTTGTCTGTCACTCAGTGCCACTTTCTTCACGTCTACACATTTGTTATGATGAGGGTTGTTCGATCAATACTCTCTCCAGATCTTGCGAATCTCAACAGCACCGGGCAACTTTTTGCAACGAGGCAAGAAATGGCAAATTAGAGTCAACAGTGGCTGTCTCCTTGGGGTCAGACTCTCCCAAAGGTCCCTTTCCACAGGGCTCAAAAAGAACAAATCCGATCGAAAGTGGAAAGTGGAAAGAGGCACAAAAAGTAAAAACTGAGTAGGTGGCCGGGGAAGACTTCAAGTGCGAGCCTTTGCACTCTGATCATTCCTCGCAGCCCTGGAGAGAGAATTGGAACGTGCAGGTCTCTGACGCCCTTTGTACGTTTCCACAGAGCCACAGCGCCCACTAGCGGCCATTTGATCAACCGGCTTCAATATGAAGCAAAAGGTTTAATCCCCTTCCTGTGACTCCTTTCCTTTTCTCCCTAAAACCTACATCTATTTCTCCCCAGAATATAACAACAACAAACACTCTAATGCTGCGCATCTGTTAGGAATTATTTTTGGAATGGAGGTTTGGCAGAGGACTAGCAGTTCAGAATGATGTTGATCCCAAGACTAAATAATAATTATAAGTAAGTCATACAGTTTTTTTTTAAATTATGTAGACTGACAAATGTCTTGAAATAGGAGTTGTATGCCCAAAAATCGACGAAGTAAATAAAAGTCAGATCCCTGTGAACTACGCTGTTCTTTTCCTCTCTTGAAATAGAATCATTTCCCCCACCGTTTAGTTAAATGACATACAGAAAATATGTGAACAAGCCACGAGAATAATTTTATTCCACGAGAAAATATATTTTTTTAAATCAGTATAGTTCATTCTGTTTGTACTGAAATAGGAAAAAGGTCTTATAAGGAAAACCAGCTGCCACTTTATTTTGATTCATTTATTCCTTTTGGAGAAAGTGGCTACAATTCTCTTTTTACCAAATTTGTGATTTAGGGTTCACCAACATGTCTGGCACAGATCATTCAAACCGTTAACAACACAACGAGAAGGAAAAGGAGGTTAAAGGCGCATTTGATGCCTCGTGGATTGTGTGAATTGCATATGGTAATTCTCTAGTGAAATCGACAACTCAAGGAAGAGGGAAAATCAGTTTGTCTTTCACACAAAACATCGAATATGTCTTAAGTAAACTATTAATTAAATTTAGCCTGCAATGTTGTCAGAATTGCAGATTCGGCGCCGCAATTGGTAGAAAAGGATCTGAGTCCCAGGATGGGATCCGATTCCTAACACAAGTGGGAGACAGAGTTTGTGTATTATTCAGATCGAGGGGCATCAACCAAAGAGCAACCCTCGTCAGTCGGTGTGTGTATGGGGGGTGTTTAATTTATTATATTTTAAAAGAAATTTTGTGATTTGTATCCCTTCATAAGCCAATATAAACAATGAGTTTGATCAATGCTTCTAGCGACAGAGAAGTGTAAAGTAGATTAAACTCTCTATTTTATGTTTCTACTTTTGTTTGGTTTGAAGCAAAAGGTTAGGGAGTGGTGTTCTGTAAAAGCTGTGAGTAAACGATGACCTCTAACTCTCTGTATCCTTGTTTTAAGTAAAGCAGAGGAAATGAAGAGCTCTGCATTGTCTGAAAATAGCCCTCAGCAACTAAAAATACAACTTGTAACACATTATATTTTTGGCTCCCAGAAGTTAATCATGTTTCTACGCAAATAAAATTGTTTTATATAGTCTCCAAAACAACAAAATATACCTTAAAAAAACAACCGTCTTTGTATAACTAAACATCGCACGATGCTCACCTACAGTATTTTTATGAAACAACATATACATCAATAATTTGACATACAAAACAGTAATGTGCTAAAAGTTGTATTTATTCATTAGTCATTTTTAAAAGTATCACCAATAACTTTTTTGATTTTTTTCCCTACTGGCGATTTAAAATGATTTGACAATAGCATTATTTTTCTTACAGCAGCGAGGGGTAATTTTCCAAGTCTGAGAGGCTACATTGCTCAGAAGTGAAATTCAGGGCGAGTGGGTGAAAGCCGAGTGGGACCAAAGTTCCAGTGGCAGCAATCTGTTTTATAATAGGACAGGAAACCTTTCGAGCTACCCCATAGCCTGTTCCCCCATCCCCATTAGTGTCCGAATCTTGCCTGGTTGCTCAATACGGTTTACTCCTGTAGAATTCAACACTTCCCGGGATCAGGCTCTAGCTTTCCTGGTTTACCTCCGTACAAACCAGAAATCGCAGAGGAAACGTAAGATTTTGTGAAAGCTACACAACTTAAGCTATCAATCGCCTTTTTTAGCCACAGGAATCGCTTCTTTAACGAAGCTTTTTTAACAAATCAGAAGATCAGGAAGTTTGTGGCCGGGATCTATACCCAGGGCTTCGCATTTCATCGAAAACATAGTTTCCTCAGGTTTCAGAGTAGCACTGTCTAAATTCTGGAGACCAAGGCTCGATCTCCCGCGGGAAATTGTGATATGGTTTTGGGGCACGATCCTGAGTGCCTAGCATAGACCTAGCTCCCGTTTTCGGCGAGGGGTTTTGCGTGAGCAAAGGAGGAGAGGATCGGCCCTATGAGTTAGTGCAGAACAAAATACAATGAAGAAAAACTGCTACGCGTGTTTAGCTTGTGTAAAAAGCAAACAAAAATAGAACGATACGATTTGCGCTCTAGAAAACTATTTCCTTCTTTCATTCAAACCGCAGAGCAGAAACCAGAGATTTGTCTCTGAATAATTCGCCCCCCCCCCACCCCGCATCCTGGTTATTACACAAATATTGGCTCTGATTCTATCCTCACTGCAACCTTCAACAAAACTCTCATTTAGGGGAATAGAAGCAGGATCGGCCCCCAATTCTTCACGAATCCCTTTTAAACATCAAGTTAAGGGGGGGGGAATCAAAATATTTTTAAGTGCAAACCTCCACCATCATTGGTCATTACCTGAAAATTCACCAAAGATATACCTGAATAGCCATGATGAATACTACATTTAATAGCGAAAGACAAATGATGGACAAATGATGCTTACTGCTTTTAAACAGATTGATTATTGTTTGTGTAAGGCCAACTGAGTTGGGCACTTGAAGGAGATCCTAAAGCTCTGACCACTGCCATCACTCAAAATTTAACAAGATATATTTTCCATGTCTCTGACACAGTGAATATAGATCTGAACTATTAATCTGCCCTTTCCCTATCTGTTTTGTAACTGAGGAATTTTGGTTCCCTATGCTTTTTCAGAAAACGCTCCTCTCCTACTAAATACCATCACTGACAGAATGCATTCCGTAAAACATGGTAGTGTGCAGTTTGGCCAATGCTTTTTGGCTCTGTGTTTGAATTATTTTTATACTGACTCTTCTTAGCTCAGGTAGTGATCCCCAAAGGAAATTAAAAATACCCCAAACATAAATAATTCTTCTCTGAAGTTTCCGGTTGGGGGTAGGGGAAAGAACCAAGGAGCAGAGTTAATCTATTTCAGTGGCCTTTAAAAAGGGTGTATGTATGTCTACCCACACAGAACTGATCACTGAGCCAGTACAACCTTTGGTCATTCCAGGCAGATAGGAGTCATTTGGATATCCACTATGGAGATATTAAAAAGAGGCTCTGCTCTCTTCTCTCCACTACCATGAAAATTAAGCCCTCAATTACCACCACACAAACACATGAAGAAAAAAAAACAGTCTGTGTCTTGGTTGGGTGATACAAACATGAAAATATACACACACACAGGCCTGGAAAGTCATGAGAAAAGCAACTCCAGTTTCTGTAGCTGCAGAAGCTCAGGGCTGGTCACGTTCCCCTCCTCCTGGCCTTCGCTGTCACGGATAAATGCAGCCTCCACTGTTACTTCTAAAAGAATTGCTAGAGCATACAAATTGGAGTGTATGTTTCCTATTTGGTTTGAATTTCTCCACTGCACTATAAGGGCCCCACCCTGTTCCCATTAAAGAGTGGCAAAACTCCCAGGGAGTCCAATAGTGCAAGATCAGGCCCTCACCAGTGACAGGCAATTGTTTTCCTCTTCCAAAGGGACAAAGGACAGAGCATGGTATAGTGACGGTGCAACAGTCCACACCTCCCTCAATGTTTTTAAATGGTTAAAAGATCATTTGTGTATGTGGGGGCCAAAAGCAGCAGCCCCCATGAGGTAAGTTAAAGGGTGGTAATCGTAAGTGCAAAAGAAACCTCTCTGATTTTGAAAACGTTGTTTGAATCTATGGCTAGGGTAGCAGTGCAAGTTTATTCCACCCTCTCTATTTATGCCTGGTGTTTTAAAAAAAAAAACAAAGGAAAAAAAATAAAAATAAAATAAATCCAACAGTCATTTCCTGAAAAGCAGGGGTAGCCAGGGCAGGCACAGAGAGATTGTTGGAGAGTGCAGTGAGAAACAACTTATTCCACATTCTTGGTGAGGATAGTAGTAGAGCATGTGAAATACCATAGGGAAAAAAGCAGGTGGTAGTATATTTGGGGCAAGTGTGTATGTGAGGGGGAAGAAATAGGCGATGGGTGGTGGTGGTTTTTCCTTTTTTTCAGGAAGCAAGCTGGGAATTGATTCTAATATCAAATGCCTTGAGGTGTAGTGACACTCCCTTTGTTATGTGGGTGGGTAGGGCATTGGTCTGTTGCTTAGATAGCTCACAGGCCAAATTGTCTCTGCAGCCTTCAGGAGCAGCAGCTCTTCAGTTCATTTCATAGCAGAAGTCAGTTTTCATCAGACTAATGAATGTGGTACGGTTAAAGGGTGGTTTATCGTAACAGCAAAAGAGCCTCTTCCGATTTTGAAAAAGTAGTTTGTCTTTGGCTAGGATAGCAGCTCCAGTTTATTCCACCCTATTTTTCCCTTAAAAAAAAAAAAAAATCCAACAAACACTTCCTGAAAAGTAGGGTCACCGGAGCCAAAGGCCATCTTTATCATCAGATGAAAAATGTATGGTTCACACTGCACATCATAGAATATCAGGGTTAGAAGGGACCTCAGGAGATCATCTAGTCCAACCCCCTGCTCAAAGCAGGACCAATCCCCAGACAGATTTTTGCCCCAGATCCCTAAATGGCCCCCTCAAGGATTGAACTCACAACCTGGGGTTTAGCAGGCCAATGCTCAAACCACACTGCCTTTGTGCATATGGACACAAGGATGCCCCACTCCTATCAAATATTCAGTAAGCTAACATGTTCAAAGCAAAGGCTGAAGTGGCTTAAAAACAGGGGAGAAATCAGCACCCCTTCTACACTAGATGAGAAATAACCCCCCAAAAGAAAGTCAATGGGAGCTGTAGCTCATAATTGTGACTTCAACACGGTTCAGTGTAACTAATGCAGTAGTTCCCTGAACTTTTACTAAGCATACTCACCAACTGCATGGTCTTTTTTACAAGGCACCCAGGGTTCAAATTGGGAGAGGGAGGGAAGGGACAAAAAAATAGGAAAGTGTCCTCTTTCACCAGTGCTGCTGTCTCCTCCTTGCCCTGCCGAGACACTATTGACCACCTACAGCAGCACCCTCACTCCCATCACTCTAATCCCAGCCTAGTGCAGGGAGACCCTGGGAAATGGAGAGCAAGCCTGCCCCTTTCATCCTGTCCTAATGGCTCCAGTTCATTGCAACCTGGAGTGCGGGGTTACAGCACTGCTCAGGTTTGGCCTGGCCACTCATCCCTCATGCCAGAGAGTGGGCCAAACCTGAGTGGTACTGCAACCCCACATGCCAGGTTGCAATGCCTGAGGGGGGGAAACAAGGGCAGAAGCCGTGGGGGGGGGGGGGGGGGGGGGTGTTTATGGGGTAGGCTCACTCTCCAGCCCCTTCCCAGCCTCCCTTCTGAGCCATTCTCGCAACCCATCTACAACTTTCCCATGACCCATCCTTCAGGGGAAACTGACAGACTAAATCTATCTGATCAGTTTAATTGTTGCCTGAAGTGTTAAGGAATTTGTATATGTAACAAATAATTGTAACTGTAGACAGGTACAAATATCAGGGAGGGGGGTTGAGGCTTAAGTCATTTCTTGTGACAGGATGTCAAACAGCAAATAGCAGTGGAAGAACTGAGTCTTCACTATTGCCCTCGGGGTTGCCATTCTTTTAGTAGCAAGAGAAAATATATAGGTATAACAAGAGGACTATTCCCACACTCCCCTTCACAACTCTAAGTGTGTCACAAATAACTGACAAACACGTTGTTTTGGGAGGCAAGGGGAATTAAGCACACATGACTCTCTCCCTGTACAAAACTTATACAATCTAGCTAGTAAGCAGATATATTTGAAGTTAGTGGAGTTATGACAATTACACACCCACTTAAGATCTGCTCCTAGGAAGAATACAAATACACAAGTGTAACACATGTAGTAGGATGTGAAACCTATTTTTTTTTGGACTATACTACATTGTGTCAGAGGAAGGATGACTTATACTGTACAACCAAGATTTTATGTATTGTATTGGTGCCATTATTTAACAAAAGAAAATAATTAATGAAGTGTGAAATATTACAACTGCAAATCTGCATTATGGCAGATTTCGTTTTTTGCATTCAGAACAGGAGAGGAAACAAAATACATAGGTCTGTTTAAGTATTGATTTTTTAATAGCTTGTTTCTCATATAGGGAACAAGGGGAAGTTTTATATTTTAGAAATACAGGTATCAGTTGAGTTTTTAAATAAAGCCTGATGTTTGCTACAGGTCATGTACATTGTTTGGCTTCAGTTTGTGTGCTTACTCATTAAGCAACACTATTTCTGTAACAATTTATAAAGACAAATTTAAGTACAAGTACTGTTGTAGGTATTTTATATCTTCATGCTTATCGTGATGCTCAGGGCAAAGCGAAAAGTGTCAATCTGCGCCCGACTCCAAGTTCCAGACAAAGATTGCTGCATACTGTTACAGTGACACATTCAACCTGCTACATTTTATTTATCAAATCCACAGAAACAGATCTGGTGAAGTATCAGGAATTCTTTCCCTCTTAGTCCGGAAAATCTTCAAATGTTTAGTCAACAATTACGATCTTTCATTTTAAAGTATTCACTATAGATGTTGTAATAGCAATAGGAAAAATGGAATTTTAGAACTGGACACTACAGTAGCTGAAGTTTCAGCAGAAGAGTTACATACAAAAGGGGATTTTATATATAGTTTTCAATCTGTGTTTTCATTTGTCAGAATAAAACCTGTATATAAATGGATAACATTCAGGATGCTGCACATGAACAACAGTTGCTTTGTGCCTAAAACAATGTATTTAAACAGAACTTCACTTTCTGCTTTCCATTACCTCGCAAGTGTGCTTGCCCTTCAATTTAAAAATAAATATATATAGGGTTTGTTTTCCCCTTCCTAAATCTATCAGATCCACTATATATGGTGATGACCCTAAATTATATAACATTCTATATAATGAGGCAAACTCAAGGGGATTAGATACTAAAGTACTTTTCTGGGTTCAGTAAGCTAAACAAGCCAAAATAAGTCTCTGTCAGAATAATACCAACATTTAATGAAAATAGCAACAGCCATTAAAAAAATATTAAAAACTGTGGGTTTTTTAACTGTCTGTGTAATCCTTGCATTAGAGGTAGGAAAAGCAACAATTTTTTTTGAAGTGAACTTAAAAAATACCACTATATGTTTGAATTTAGGAAAGTGAACTGTCACTCTTACTGTAGTTATATAAGTGTACTAAAAAAATTTACTTAAACATATGAATTTAAGACTTTACTTTATTCAGCAAATTGGTTTATTTACACAATGGGGAATGCTGGTTGAATTTTGTCAATGTAATAAAAACAATCTAAGAGACAATACTGAACTCTCAATCTTTCTATATATTCATAGCAGAATTGACCAACTGTTTCCTTACCTGTATCGGGAACATCAAGTGCAACAGTGGGACAGTATCATAGGACACTGATTTAACAATAAACCACAGAGGTCCAGTAGTACTTGGGAATTTACTGATGCATGTACTAACTTTTTTTGTTATTAAAAAAGTCAGCAAAACCAGCATGAAATTCGGTCTAATATCAGAGTATAACTCTGAGATCAGTGGGTCAGTAAAAACCTTATCAGATCATACACAATTTATAAAGTGACCTGATCTGCTTCAAACCACTATTACAGAAATAAAATGGATGAGAACAGATTACTCTCTAAAAGGCAACAGTGATCTGATAAGAATTTAACTTAATGGAAGTTAAAAAAAAATTAAGAATTGCAGAGCACAGCCCCTATTAGAACAAGCTAACTTTCCAGACTTTCAAAAAAAGACCAAAAAAAAAAAAAAAAAAAAAATATAGTGAAAGAAACCACTTCAACATGAAGCTACCATACAAAGTTTTTCTGTTTCATTTTTCTTTTTAAGAGTTCAGAGTTCCAATTTAATCCTGGCTCTTTAGTGAGAAGGACAGTTTTGGCCTAGACTTTCCCTTGCCCAGGATCATTTTTTGCTCTTCCTTTTGCTGACGTTGCCTCTCTTGTTCTAGTTTCATCCTCTCCTCATGAATCTTTCTTTGTTCTTCAACAATTTTCAATTGTTCTTCAGCCTGTGTACAAAACCAGTAGAAGTTAGAATACATAATATTTAGCGGGCCCTATAGTAGTGATTTTTCAATCTCTATTTTACATGTATTCAGCAAACACAGAGCCCAATCCTGCAAACTTAGACATGTAACTACTCATGTTACAAGTTCTATTGGCTTCACATAAGTAAAGTTTTGCACATGCATAAACATTTTCTGGATCAGGCTTTTAAGTGCATATAAAAATATCATACACCAATATAGTTCTTTCCATTTTCAACACACTTTACAAATACTATCTGTATATATTTATATGCATTACAAATTTAAATACAACATTATTCCTTTTTTTCATTATTAGGGAAATCAATTTATAAAAAGGAATATTCTCCACTACTTCTTGTTTGTGTTTGATAATTTAAAGGGGCACTATCAATATAGAGCAAAACCCTGCCAATTTCTTTCTCAACCTATTACAAGTTACCATTTAGGCTCAAACAGTGCAAGCACTTATGCAGTAAGCTTAATGGAATGACTCAGGAATAAAGTGACTTGTGTCTATTTGCACTATCAGGACATAATTACTAATAAAAGAAAGATTAGCGGAAGAACTTCTGTATTTTCAAGTTTTTATTTTGTTCATTTAATAGTATTTAGCATACAGTTAATTTGAATAATTTCTTCTGTTTGTATAGTTGTTTTTCCATAAAGCGATAAATTAAAAATGTGGTTGTAAAACCACAAAAACTGATAGTGAGATTTTAAAGCAGGTGTCAATCCAGAAACCAGTTTTAACAAAGGCCTTATCTACACAATTTAAACTGGTGCAAACCCCTTTGTGATCAGGCTTATTTTGGATTATTTTAAACTGATCAACCAAAATAAGCCACTCAAACCAAAGTAACAGCATCCACACAGGGATGAAATGTTTTTGCACTGATTTAACTAAACTGGTTTAAAACCCATTGATTTACTTTAAACAAATGCAACTATCATATAAAAAAGTCTGAAGTGTATATGTTGACAAAGTCCTTCTCACCCAATGCACACTGGAATTTTGCTCGTGTCAAACATATTTATACCTGTTCTGTTACACTAGGAACACTAACCAAAGCCTGGTCACCAGTCAAAACCTGAAAGGAT
The DNA here is from genome assembly GCF_013100865.1 of Trachemys scripta elegans. Taxonomy (NCBI): domain Eukaryota; kingdom Metazoa; phylum Chordata; order Testudines; family Emydidae; genus Trachemys; species Trachemys scripta. The sequence goes on along the minus strand of NC_048298.1, from coordinate 243,873,713 downwards.
ACATTGGGAGCTGGAAAGAGATTGTTTGCCATCAAAGTCAATGGGAGCATTCACACCGATTTAAATGGGAGTAGGATTAGATGTTTAAAAAAAAAATCTTATCTAGCACATCAGGCAATAAGATTTGAACAGGTCTACATTAATGTAAACATTTCTACCTACCAGTTTAGCTTGTGCTTCTGCAATTTTTCGATTATTCTCTTCTAATATTCGCTCTAGTTCCTCACGTTTTGCACGCTCTTCCTCCTAAAGGGGAGGACAGGGTAAGATGTTAGAAAAGTAAAATACTCATTTATGTGTCTTCACTAATCTTCCTCAGAATTCTTTTGTGAACTGACTTACGGGGCAGCTTTACAGCCACCTATTTTGTCTCAACAGTAAATTGTGCAGCCACTAAAATTGGTCTCTAGTACTAAATTTAAATCATCCCTCCCAGTCCAAACAGCAACCAACTAAACCCTCCCTAATCATAGATTCCTGACAATTTATTACTAGTATTTTAATACCACACAAATGAACAAGGACAACTACAAAAACTGGATAGTATTTACCAAATTAAAAAAGTAATATATAAAATATAAATAAAGTGAATAGTTGGTCTCACCAATTAAGTATACCTACGTATTCTTTACCTATACTCCTTTAATCAGCATTAAAAGTTGAATATTTACTGTCTTGTCCAGTGTCCTGCAGAGTGTGCTCCTCGGCTGCCATACGCGCCAGCTTCCTCTTTAAAATGATTTGTACTGTTAGCTTGGCAATACCTGCATCAGCAGCTCAACCATTTATAAAGAAACAACATACAAGGAAGGCTGAGCTGAGGAATGCAGATGTTTATGATAAGAAGGAACAAAAATATGTAAATCATTCCTAAGGCAAACAATTAATAAGAAAAATACATTTACTGTTAGTGAAAAATACAAATGGTAATCCATACTTCATGGAACTAAGGGCTTCTTTCGTGGGGAAAATGGACTTAACATTCAATATTTTGACAAATTTAAGACAGCTTAAACTGTCATCTACAGTTTGAACTGGAATTCAGGAGTCCAGGAAAGGCATGATGAGGAAATAGAGCCTTATAAACTGCTGTTTCCTTGGTGAATTTAATAAAACTTTGTTATGCAAAACAAATATGAAGAGTGCGGGAAGGTTTTTGAGGTGCTTCAGTTCACATAATAAATATCCAAATTATTTTAGTATTTGGAAGATTTAAATCAGCCAGAGGTTTGTGTCTGTGTAAAAAAAAAAGTTAATATGAAACAAAACAAGCATATGAAGAGAAAACTTCTTACGATGACTAGTAATCAGCTACTAGCTAGCAGGCTGTGCTCCAGGAATTGAAATTTATTTTACATAGTAAAGCACCGATGTAACTACTCCGCATCAAACTTCAATTATGGTTTTTAAAAACCTTTTTATGAATGATGCATCCATTTAGTCAACTGAAATCCACTATATACAAATTTCAGCAAATTTTAATGTATCTAAAGTCAAAATGCATTTCTCTTAAAGTTGAACTTTGAATTGCACACATGTGAAATTCTGCATATCTTAAGTCTCAGCAAAAGAGCTTTTATTTCAAAGATATTATATTGGCAGACAAACAGTTGATGTTTAGCCTGAAAGGAGAAAGCACCATTATTAATGACTTTCCTGTTGTAAACTAATCAAGTTATTCATTTAGACCAATTATTAAAAGAAGTACGGAGTGAGAGAGTTATTGGACACTCAGTGCTGTTTAGCTGAATTTTCTTTAAGGGTTTAAAAGATTGACTTTAAATTTTTGGATCCTGGAGTGATTAGTGCGGACAAGCATCAAAGCCTTAGTAGCAAATTACTGCCTCACAGAAAGACGTTTTTCAGCTTTTCCTCCAGCTGCTGATAAAACAAGTAACATGTTTAGCTTGACTTCAGACAAGGACAACCTGCTCCTTAATAAATTCTAGAGGAAAAAAGGAGTTAGTAGTTACTGAAAAATGAATATAATGATTTGGACATAAGTCCTTGGTGAAGACGGTGGCTGGGCTTATGTTCAAAGTACAAGAATTAGTCCAATGTATGCTCAAAGAGAATGTTTGTTTTAAAGGGAGAACAGTAAGAAAACCTAGTTAAAAGACAGGTACTGCAGCTCAGTGCTGGACCCTGCTCTTTTCCTGACTGAAGGCAAAAAGCCTCTTACAGTCTAGGTAAATAAAATGAAACAAATGAAGGATACATTATTATAAATTTTAACCCTTTCCCCCCAAATAAGAAAGGATTGTGGATAAATCCTGCAGCCATGGCAAAAGTTTCAAACAATTCTCAAATATGTAGGTCAGTTCCATTAAAATTCAAGTATCCTTGTACAGGTTTTAGGAGAGTAACTGTTTTAAGTATCAGTGAGCTCCTCTGAATAGGCTAGAAATTAAGTTTCGCAGCAATGCAAGTTTACACGAGAAGGGAATTAGATTTGCTGTATTCCATCTCTTTCTGAACCGAACAGGAGGCACAACCAGACACTGAAAGTTTTGCCATGGACTGTCTCTACTTTCCAAACGACCGAGCGTTACCTCTCTGGCTTTTTGTGCCGCAAGTTCAGCTTGTCGCTGTCGCTCGAGTTCTTCGAGCAACTGTTTTTCCATGATGCGCTTAGCCTCCTCCACCCTGCGGAGAACCTCTCGCTCAATCTCATCCTTCCGTTTCTCCAGCTCTTCCTCTACACGCTTAGCCACAAGCTCTTCCACTCTTCGGGCAGTCTCTTCCTCTATGAGTTTCTCTTCAATTTCTTGTTGGCGTCTAGAAAAAGAGACATGAAAATAATAATTGAATTAGTTATTTCAATAATGAAATTTAAATAAAACTTTGAATTCACAGTTTGACATAGATGATTATTGTTGGTATTATATATTTAAACGTTTTCCTTTATTCTTTGTTCACACACCACCCATACAAAAACTTTGCTTTATATTTAAGAGAAAGCGAGTAAGATGATGAGTACAAAAGCCATAGCAACATAACATATTTAACACATCTTAAAATGTTATATTTAACAACAAAATAGCATTTTGAGTAGGTTGTGATACAGCAAATGGATTATTTTGACTCTGAATGTTACTTAAATCACAGTAATGTTGAAACGTAGCTATCAGCTAAAGTACCCATTCCCCTTTCAAAATTCAAAACATTTTAGGTTCTGTGTTACATGAAGTAATAAAACACTGCCCTAAGGCCTCCACCTCAAAGGCACCAAACTGGTCTCTAACTAAAATAGAAAGCAGAGACAATAAAATTTGTAATCTGAATATTCCTAACAAAAGCTCCAGGTGTTGTCGTAATCTAGATCTCCAATAATTTACCTTATCACATATCAAATACTGCAGATTTACTTAATTTCTTTATGATGGTATTGAGTGTCAAGCATAATTGTACAAAAACAAAGAATATCAATTCAGAGTCCTAAATAAAGCATTGCTTTTGTGTTCTGCATTTTTACAAAAGGAATTTTTTTCTAAAGAGTGGGTTTTGTTTTTAGTAAGATGCTATTTTTTTTAAGAGGCTAACACCAAATATGATAGGATGCAAAATGTTATATTCACTTAACTTTAACCCCCTTCACATTTTACTGAACAGTAAAATATTGGGCTAGATCCTATAAATGCTTAATACTTGCTGTAGTGCTTGCTACCATGAAGATGAAAAAGCTCCTCATGATAGCAAGCACTATTCACAGTAGTGAGCATTTGCAGGATTGGGCCCGCTGGTGAATTAAATATTCAAATACTAACAGGATGTTCATTTTATATAAAATAATATTCTACAGCTAATTCCTTAAATCAGTGATTCTCAAACTTTTTCACTGGTGACCCCTTTCACATAGCAAGCCTCTGAATGCAACCCCTCCTATAAATTAAAAATACTTTTCTGTATATTTAATACCATTATAAATGCTGGAGGCAAAGCAGGGTTTGGGGTGGAGGCTGACAACTCCTGACACCCCATGTAATAACCTCGCGACCCCCTGAGGGGTCCTGACCCCCAGTTTGAGAACCCCTGCCTTAAATGGTATTCGCTTTTTAGGATTACGGTACTGTCTTATTTTTACATTCACACTGGACTTTTGTTTGAATTGAAACTTAAGCACATTAATGAAATACTGACTACAATATGTTTAAAAGAGATGCATCTTAATTTGTCAGTTAGGACCAATAATGTATGGTTTACAATATAAGACCTAAAATAGAATAGTTTCTGGTCACTTTCTTGTTAAAGTAAGAGTTTCAGATGTTATTCACTCAATTATAAGTATATTTTAACTATGGAGACATTTTCAATTATTCATATATTTTCAGAAAAATGCTATAATTTGACAGATTTTTGATTTCCTAGTGGGGATTTTACAAAATAGTAAGACAACACATAACCTAAAGGGAATGGATTGACTATTTAAATAACATATATGAAACACCTAAGGGCTCCTTGAACCTATAGGTCTAACCCCCAGAAAAGTCAATTTAGTCTTTCATTCTACTGATGCAGATGTGGGCTCTTTCTGATGAAACCTTAAACCAAAGTTCTCTGCTTTAAGTGGATATAAAATATTCCATGGCCCATTTCCTCACCCCACTGTTGTGCAGTGTATTTGTTGCCCACTGCACTTTCATTCCAGAAATAACTGCAAGGTTCTTGTAGGCATATTCTCGAAAGTGTTTTTAAAACCTTAAGAATAAGGCTAGAATCTAAAACAATATTATATTACTCAGTAGGTTATAATTGTGCTGTAAAATTTGTTTCAAGTTAAGCCTTGGTATATATCAGGTATCGATCTACACAAATCTGTATTTATCGTTGCCCTCTTAATCAAATATTTGAACATGAGAAGTTAAATCCACATGAAAAAAATATTTTTGAATTAAAAGGAAATATTTCAGACAAATAAGCACATGAGCTGCTCATTTTTTAAAAATAAAATAAGTAAATTATATTGTTCTCAAATTAGCATCGCATGGTGCAGGTCTCACCTCCTCCTACACCTGGCAAAAAAAGTAAAGATTCCTAAAATTAGGAGCAGCGCTTGCATATCTTTCCATACTTACAGACAACTATTACATTACATTACACCCCCCCAAAGTTAGTGTTCCAGGATCAAAACTACGCTAAAAAGCATGACTACCCGGGAATTTATTCTCAAAGATTTAAGTTCTGTTTTAGACCACCACCCCAACATCTACATTTGAAAATTTAACTCTACAAGTCAATGTTGTAGATTCTCAATAAATGCAGGATCAGGCTTAAATATGGTGGTGTAGTTTCTATCTATAATAAGGTATTTTCTGTAACACGTGTATACAAGACTTCCTATACAGAAGTAAAATTAGCATCCTCCTCTAACAAGCCACAACATTTTCAGAAACACCAGAAAGTCAAAGCATGTTTGTGTCAGATTTTTCAGGATAAGTTATGAGATTCATATAGAGTATGTTAGGAGTTTTATGAGAACTGCAAGAAGAAAAGTGCTTATTATTCAGTGGGTTTGCTACATCAAAGTTTCCATATTCATTTATTTGTAGACCTTGAAATTAAGCGTCACTGCAAAGAACAGAAAACATGGTAAAGCACAGAGGTCTCTTACATTTCAGGACAGCCATTCTGTACAGATTCAGAAGAAAGTCATTTTCAATGTATGTAGCTGCCTATCACTAGGCAATTTGGTAAGTGACATATAAGCCAGTATGAAATATGAAGTGCTTGATTCAACTAGTGAAGCACAACATTTAAATTTAATATAGTTTGCCACATTAGCAAAGCCCAAATGGAATATAACTTAGAGAATTTTTCACTTGACCAGAGCTCTACACCCCGCCTTCCCCCCCCAAAACCTCAACCCTCTCCCTCCCAAAAACATTCCCTACCAAAATCATGAAAGTTCTTCTTCAACACTTAAATAATCTGGACAACTAAAGACTCTTGTGCACCTCTAAAATAGTACTTTGACAAACAGCAGAATTTTGTTTGCCTAACAAACTCCTGTGAGAGAAAGACTGCACTTTACTCCACTGTTGCTACTTCGATCAATTCCCATATTGCCCACCTAGCTCATAAGTCACAAGTATTCCACCATTTTTCATAATAAGCTGATTTGTGTAGTATAACAAAGTTGTTCTAGAAAAACATGAAGGTTCAGGTAAGAAAGCCAACAGATTTTTTTTCTTAATGAGCTCTGGCCTAATATTCAGGTAAACAGAACTAGATTTGTTGCAAATCGAAGTTTTAATGGCAACATAATGATGAACTGCTTAAGTATTTGATATAAAGATCTTAAACCTTTCATTTTCCTTTAGTACTAGAACAGTTTCTTCCCTCTCCTAAAAAGCCATTTTTGGTCTGGTAAGAGATCAGGCCTTTGTTATAAAAAGCAGATGTCCAATTACTTTAAAACGGCAAATATTTCACAAGTCACATATATGTTCTCAAATAATTAGGTGTTTGCCTTACAGCTCATTTAAAGGGTTACCTGTGAATGAAAAAGAATCTGGAACAAAAGCATTAAGATTCCAAATTGAGAAGAGACATTGTTTAAAAATAAACAACCAGAGCAGGAATCTCTTTTCACTCATAACTATAGGCGCAGTGGTTCTCAAACTTTTGTACTCATGACCCCTTTCACACAGGAAGCCTCTGAGTGCGACCCCCCCTTATAAATTAAAAACATTTTAAATATATTAAATACCATTATAAATACTGAAGGCAAAAATGGGGTTTGGGGTGGAGACTGACAGCTCGCGACCCCCCCATGTAATAACCTCGCAACCCCCAGTTTGAGAACCCCTAGGCTAGAGAAACTTCACTGATTTCAATATAATTAATCCTGATTGGCCCAGGTCTAACAGGAGAATCAGGGCCCAGTGTCTCCAAGACAAAATATTTTGAAATTTTTCAAATGTGTGCTCTGTAACAATACAACAACATTTGATGACAACGCTATCAAACTGCAATTAGCCTAAGTCAAGAGAACTCCCAACAGCAGAATACTTTAAAATAGAAATGAAAGAAGCAATATGGAGAGATCAGAATTTCCAACATATGGATGATTTGTAATTATTTCATTCATTATGATATAGCTAGAACAAAGCCAAAAGAAAATGAGTTGGTGTAAAATTAATCGGACTGGTTGTCATTATTTGACTCTGCCTAAGCATTCACTTAAAAAGGTGGAATCAGAGAGTACACCGCTACCTCGATATAACGCTGTCCTCGGGAACCAAAAAATCTTACCGCGTTATAGGTGAAACCGTGTTACATCGAACTTGCTTTGATCCACTGGAGTGCACAGCCCCACCCCCTCGAGGTGCTGCTTTACCGCGTTATATCTGAATTTGTGTTATATCGGGATAGAAGTGTATTTTTGTTTTCCCACATCAATGTTTTTGCATCACAGGTTCACATATCAAGATGCCAAGTTTACTGGACATTCAAAAATAAGGATGGATTTATTACAACTTATTACAAGGAGTTTTGTTGCTGTCTGTGATGGAGTAAGAAATCATAAGGGAGAATAAAAATATTTTTAATAACTTAAATAATGTTGCAAGGTGAACTATTCGGCACCTAATTCCAAATCTATAACAAAATGAAAGAAGGCCTGTGGGTTTTATGAAATATAACAAGAGCTACACACACACGAACACTGAACATGCTAGTTTTGGCCAACTAAGCAAGTGTTTCATGATATGAATCCTCTGATTCAGCACTAATGCAGAGTCAAACCCCGAATTAGTATACTCGTTGAGTGCATTCTTTTTACAAGGCACAACACAGCCCTTTGGCCAACTAGGAGTGCCTCAGCCTAAAGAATAAGCTGCATGTTTGCAGAAAAGGGGAGGGACAAAAGTCTGGCAGCGAGCGCTGCACACACAGCCCCAGAGGCGGCGAGGCCTCGGACAGAGGAGGCGACCGAACCGAAGGCCCTTAGATGCATGTTAGAGGAGGAAGCGAGATGGATGGGGAAGGAGGGAAGCAGCGGCTCCGCGGTGGGTGTTTTCTAGCGGGGAGGATGGGGGGGAGGGGCTCGGCGCGATTGCCCCTGGATCGAAGCGAGAGGCGGGAGCCGCTGCGAGCCGGGCTCGGAGACGAGGCCCCGGGCGGGGTTCCCCGAGATGGGCACTCACATTTTCCGCTGCCGCTCGAACTCCGCTTTTTTCTCCTCCTCCTCCCGCTTCTGCTTCTCGTCCAGGCTGCTGCGCTTGCTCACCGTGCGCCCGAAGATGTCGATGCGGTCCGGGGGGGACGAGGCGCGCTCCCGCTCGCGCTCCCGGCGGGACGAGGGGGCCGTGTTGGAGCGGGACCGGGAGCGGGACTCGCGGCGCCGGTTCCGCTTGGTCTCCCGGGACTTGGAGCGCTTGCGCGCCCGCTCCTTCTCCCGGGAGCGGGACCGCGAGCGGCTCCGGTTCTTCTTGGTGTGCTTGGAGCTCTTGGTGTGCTTGGAGCGGGACGAGCTCCGGCTGCGGGACCGACCCATGGCGGAGCCCCCCGGCCGCGGCCGCCCCGCCCGAAGCCTGGACGCTAGCGGCACCTGAGAGAGGCGCGAGGGGACGCGCGCATCAGCCTGGCTGGGCCTCTCCCCCGCCTGGCTCACTGAGGAGAAGGAGCAGGCCCCGGAGGCGGCAGCGAATCCGGTCGGAGACAAGATGGCGGCTCCAACCCAGCGGTGACTCGGCTCCTTGCCGCCCCACAATGCACCGCGCACGCACCCTCGGCTCCCTCCTCTTTCTGGCCGCCGGAGATACCCGAAGGCGCTCGGAGAGGTTCGGGCTGAGTCGGGCTGAGCTCGGGAAGAGGTAGAGCGCATGCGCACAGCCTGTCCTTGCGCCATTGGGTGGCAGGCGGCGGCTGGGCGCAGTTTGTTCCCTCCCCACTGGCCGGGTTATCAGGGGCGCGGAGCCCCCTAGACGCGCACGCGGAGGCCGAGGGCTCTGAGCGCCCCCGCCCCATGTCAAGCCCGGAAGTGTCACCCGCTGTGCGAAGTGCCCCGCTTAGCCTCTCCGCGCCTCGGTCACCCCCACGCCCACTTCCGGGGTGCCGGCGGGACTCGCTGTGAAGTGCCGTGAGCCCAGATTGGGGGTAGCGGCTGGGGACAGTTTAAACATTTAAAAAAGAAAAAAACTGTTGAGAAAATGTTCATCCCCCCCCCCCACCCACCCTCCCACACAGACTAAAGGGCTCTAAATTATTCTCTCTTGCTCTGCTTCTGCCTGGACCCGCCGCTGGGGGGTCTCACTCCCTAGGCGGGGCAGTTCCTAGAGGTGTGACTAGTACGTGCCAGGGGTGTCTTGGTGCATCCAGTTCCTTCCTCGCTTCCGCCCTCACTGGCGCAGTGCTGAATGTGGGCCTTGATCCTGCCCTTGAGTTCCTGGCCACAGGCCGCCCCCTGCGCCCCTGCACATCCCCACTGACCTCAGTGAAGCCCATGTGGCCACAGGGGTCCACCATCCTGTGTCTGATTACAAGATTGGAGCCATAATTTGGCATTGTGTATGCATGCAGCTAAACCAGGTTCGACCGCACCAGTTGCTGACACCTTAGGTAAATGTACTAGTGTAGACAAGGCCTGGGAGGCACAAAAAATCCTTTCTAAAAACAGCGACTAATCACTGTAAGGGTAGGGAGGGTGTCTAATCTATGATTAGGCTGAGCATGAGTGGCTGAATGAAGATGCTTGGTTCTGCTCCAAGCGCTGCCACAGACTTATTTATCTTCAATGGGGAGATTTACCCAAACTGCCATTGACATTTTAATTGGTTCAGATAAAATGGTAGGAGCACTAGGCAAGGTAGTTCTCTCATGGTTGAATTCCCACTTAAAAAAGACCTAATTCAAATCGATACAGCCTGTTACTATATATAATATGGAAGCCTAAGGAGTAAAGGGAAAAAATAGTTAAAATGACACTTTATTGCTTTATTTAATTTTTGGCAAAAAATGTTTCTGTTAATGATGATTAGTTAAAGCTGAACTGCAAATGACTTCTAAAAATATAATCCCTTTTGTGCCCTTTTTTCTTCTTTATGATAGATAAAGGCCTGAAAAAATATGTACGGTTTTATTTCCGCTTGTTTTACCATTCCATTTCATGGAGGATTTTGATATTTTGAAATTTGGTTTCATTCCAGTTTGGAATAAAATCCAAACATTTTGAAATCCTCTGCAAAAGTAAATGGACCCTGAAAGTCCTGGAGTCTCCAACATTGATGTAGTCCACTGAGGTCCCCAGCTCAGAGACAGTCCAAGCCTTAGGATCCCAGGATCAGTGGCAGTCTGCATTGTCCCAGAGCTGAGTATCAGAGGGGTAGCTGTGTTAGTCTGAATTTGTAAAAAGCAACAGAGGGTCCTGTGGCACCTTACTTCTGTTAGTCTTAAAGGTGCCACAGGACCCTCTGTTGCTTGTCCCAGAGCTGTGGATCCTGGAAGCCTGGGCTCCTCAGTAGTTGGGTAGGTTAGCTGACAGAAACTACAGAGGTTTTCCAGGGGGATCTTTGTCAAAATTGAACAATCAGTACTAGCAGTAAGTTTCAATTTCAGCGAATTGGTAAGTTCTTACCAAGATATGTTTCACTGGAATTTTTTTGACCAGTTTTAGCCTTAATTTTACTAGTACTCAAGTAACCAAAGCATGCATAGGACCTGAACTGTAATATAAAAACCAAGCAGAAAACGATCATATCTTTCAGGCCTCCTTTATAAATCCTAAACAGGGAAAAAAGGACACAAGCCTATGTTTTCCCCTTTGCGGGTCACCTTTAGCAGCATCTATATTTGACCTTTCCAGTTCTCGATGTTACAGAACTTTTCTCCATTCTAATCAGTACTATTAATGCATCAGAGACTGTAGGCTTCGTGAACAGTGTATTATCATAGTTCTTTATGTGATTTAATAAACAAATTATTTGATCATGTTTGGTGGTGCAATAAAACAATTACAAAGGTACATTATTCATAGCAGGACTCCTTTTACTAGGAATTCAGGATTTGTTTAATTGTTATCCCTTTTTTATTCACAACAGCATGATATGAATACAGGGTTTCCAATATACAGGATCAGACCACATTTAGGTCTTGGTTATGGCCAAAACCTGATGTTTCAGAAAAATGATTCCTTTATTCTAAATAATGCACCCATCAAACTATGTAATGTTACAGAATGGAGAATATTTTCTGACTCTTTCGGTCTTTCACATACCCTGAAGTATCAGATTTGTTTTTCTCATCAGTCTAAGTTTGCCTACCACAATAATAATAACGTATAATAAATTAATATCCAGTCTTTTTTACAAATATAGCTACAGTATTTTTCTTATGACCTATAGCAGAGAATTCCATAGGTTGATTATACACTGTGAAAATAAATATTTCATTTTATAGGTTTTAGTTTTTTCCATCCTTAATTTCATTGAGTGTCCACAAGTTCTTGTACACCTCTACCCCGATATAACGCAACCCGATATAACACGAATTTGGATATAACGCGGTAAAGCAGCTCTCCAAGGGGGCAGGTATGCCTGCTCCGGCAGATCAAAGCAAGTTTGATATAACGCGGTTTCACCTATAACGTGGTAAGAATTTTTGGTTCCCGAGGACAGCGTTATATCGGGGTAGAGGTGTATTAGATAAATGAGTAAAAGGAGGGACTGCTCATTTCCCTAATCAGTTTCCTTTTGTAATTTTTGATACTTTAATGAAGTCTCATCTAATTTTCTTTTTTCTCAGTTAAATAATCTTAGTCTTTGCAGGCATAATTTAATGTTTTTCTCTTTAGGGTTAGGTAACCAAATCTGCACATAGTACTTCAGTACTGTGCATTCGTATATATTTTTTACATCGTTTTTCCTCCGTTTTTGTAATGCATTATATATCCCATTTGCCTCTTAAACAGCTTTTGTACACTTCAAAAACATTGTAATTGAGGGCCAAATTCTGGCCTGGCTAAAGCAACATCTGCCCTCTTACTCCCTTGCCCTGGCTACCCAAATCATGGGCAGCAGCATGGGAGAGGATGCTACATTTCCCACCCTTGTACAACCTAGACATACAGGGGTATCCCTGGCCAGGCACTGTGCTCTGGCAATCTCTATGCATCTGAAGAAGTGAGCTGTAGCCCACAAAAGCTTATGCTGAAATAAATTTGTTAGTCTCTAAGGTGCCACAAGTACTCCTGTTCTTTTTGCAGATACAGACTAACACAGCTGCCACTTTGAAATCGAGCTCCATAGTCCATGTAATTAGGATATGCCAATGTCTGGTTTGGCCTTCAGTCAGGTCAACTATCAGAGGAGCTGAAAGGATCAGGGGAGCTACCTTTTCTACTCAATTTGATGGTCCTGCATAGAATTTAGCTCAGTTGATCCTGAGGATCCAGCCCCAGCAGTTTGAAGTGGAAAGATTCTGTTGTGCAAGCAGAGAAGGAGCAGCAGAGCATAAACCACTTGATAAGTATTTTATGGTGATCTGAAATAATCTTGTTCACAATAGTAAGAGGAAAAAGAAGGGCAGAAAAGCAAGAACCTTTAACAGTAAGGAGGTTCAAATATTTATCCATTATTTCAAACTACGGTAGCTATTTTCAGCTTTACTCAGTTAAGAGCTGTTTATTGCAAGATCAGGAACTGTTACATTGTACACAGTAAAAAAAAAAAAAAGTGTGAATTGACTGTGATTTTGTGTCACATTTTGAATTGCTAAGGCTAGGCAGGTGCATAAGTTGTATTGCCTAATAACTTCTTTCACACATACTGCCAAAGCTGCTGGTTTTGGTTGTGCATTTTCTGTCAGCTGCTTTGCTTCTCTGTTAGCAGCTCCACAGATTTCTTAGCAGTTCTACTACAGATACATCAAAGGCCAAGCATCTGGGAGATCAGCAGAACAGCTGGGTGGAAGCATGGGCAGAAGCACAGAGCAGGTGGCAAGGACGAAAGCAACCTTTTTCTTTTAAAGCTTGTTTCTTTTGAAACTTGTGAGAACAGACTGAGTCCTTAGAATTGTTGAAGAGGGACTACTTTGGAAAGGGAAAATTGTTTAATTGGAAGATGAGGGGCAAATCATGTAAAATTTCAAATCACACCAATACAAAGGGGTTTTCACACTGTATTGATACCAAAGGAGCTGGATAGGCTGTATACATAAATAGAATCACTAGCTTAACCCAGAGGGAGAAGTAAAAGACAATTAATAATTGTGTGTAGAAAACAGGGATATTTTTGAACACAGGCAACACATTATAATGTAGTCGACAATATAGTTCATAACTCTGATACAGAAATTCTGTTTCATCAGAATTATGTGTATAAGAGAATATGGTTAATTTAAAATCGGATCTAATTTTATTCCCAAACAGATTTAGTTTCATGAAAATTAACTAATTTACTGAGAGCGTGACCAATAAGGTAATTAAAAATGGTTTTAGATAAAATAACAAAATACAAATTTCAAAAGATGGATGCATTAGTGTTTAATTTTGTAAATATTGAGGCTGCTCAGGGCTGGAGTACACCGAACCCCTGAGGTGCCAGCTCGGAGGCAGGTACAGTAGGTCACACTTTGAGGCCACCAAAACATTTGTGAGAACCCCTGAGGGATTGCCATGTGCATTAATGTGTATCCTGACAATGGCCGATAGGTGGTGCAGCATCGCCGGGGCATAAAGATACTCCATTAACTTTCCCTCCAGTCCCTGAAATTCCACCACCCACCACAGAATTCCCCATGAACAGAGGGTGGGAGGAGAATATGGGTACTAGGTAACTGTGTCTATCATGCCTCTAGTCACCATGCTTCTTAACATTCCCCATAACACTTCCAAAATGGAAGTGAAAAAGGCATGGAGAGTGGAGATAAGTGGGGAAATAAGATAAAAAAGAAACTTTTTCAGTTGTACTCTCACATAACGTATGGAGCTTAAAGCAGAAAGGGCATTGATGCAATTATATCATCCTACACCTATGAGGTCAGGTCTCTGGAGTCTGGCACACAGTTTCCAAATTACCATCCATATTAGCATAAAAACTAGTATACCCAAATTTTCAGTTTTAGTAGTGGCAAAATAAGATACAAGTTGGAGCTACTTTGACTTCCTGCTAATAAATTCTGCTGGTTGATCTGTATAAAAATGTTGAACCCTTCAATTGGAGTTCCAGCCAGAATTGGCATAGGAACAAAGTGCAAATAAAACAGACTTAATATTCATGGATCATCAAGGAGATTTTCAAAGACACAAATGATGGAGTTGGACATCTAACTGTAATTTCTGCTTTTGAAAATCTCAACCTCTAAGATTAACTGGGCTTTGGCCAGAATTTAAAACAGCTAAATAGAAGAAAGAAAAAAATACAAAATAAAATAAAAATATCTGAGGTTTCCCCATGATATTTTGCTTTGGAACATCCCTAAGTGAATGGCTGTGTAATGCACCTCTAGAGATAAACAGTGCCAGATTAAAAGTGTTTCTCTTGGTGTTTCTCTTTCACAAAGAGAATATACAGCTAGATTTCAGCCAAGAGTTTAAAAACAGGAATGAAAAGTTAGGCTCCAAAATTAGCAATTAAAAACCTGCCTGATTTCCCAAAGTGCTGAACAGCCAGGAGCTCGCATGCAAGTAAATTGGAGATGCTGGGTGCACACGACACAAATAAAGACTGTGCCTGCCCTGCCCTGATAAGTTTACAGTCTATGGGTATGTCTTCACTGCAGCATTAACTCAGATGGTCAGCACCCAGGTTTGCCTAAGCAGGGTGCAAGCAGCCACACTGCAAAGCTGTACTGCACTCCCCACTTGTGTTGCTAGGATTTCTGAGTGTTCATCGCAGGGTTCTTTGTGCTGCAATAAGCTGTTCCCCGTGAATTGTGGGAGAACGTATCTGTCCTGATCCCCACTGGGGGAATTGTGGGAAGGCATTGGAGGACTATCAGCACTCAAGTGATTTAGCCTATGTCCTCGCTGCAAAGTGGGAGGTTTTCCAGCCTGAATAAAGGCAGCAGGGTGATTCCAACCCATACCGTCAGAAGGGCCTGCTAGCTAGGGTTGAAAGCACCACCAAATTCGGGTGAAAGGATTTTGTGTGTGGATGGGAGCAGGCCTGGCACAATATCTGACTAAGAGCTAACTCTGCAGTGAAGACATACCCCTAAGGGTTAGCTAGATTGTGCAGTTTAGGCACAGCCATCTGTTAGGGGTGGTGCAGAACTGGACGACCTCAATGAGGCTGAATTCCTCCTTACCAGCATAAAATCTACTCTACTTTAAGGGCTTCAGGCAGCATACTTTGCCCTCCTGCATTTGCAGAGAGGCAAAGCCATTGGGTTATGCCTATGTGCCCCCATGGATGTGGATGGAAGCAATCTCTCTGGACTGCAATTATGTCTGTCTCTTATATGTGTAAGGAGGGGGAAGCGCCTTACTTCTGGTCCTCTCTCCCAATACATTGTGCACCTGCATAAGCGCTAGGCAAAATCTAGCCCCCTAAATGAGTTTACAGTCTCCTATGATGGTCTCTTGTCATTAGTTTAGATGTCTTAGAAAAAGGTGGGGAGAAAAACATGGTCTGTATTTTGAGCATCTTTGTCACAAGCACAGATAGTAAAACCGAAATATTGATACAAACAAGAGTTGTCCTAGCTCCAGAAACAAAGGTGATGCCTTTGGAACAATTTACCAATGGTCGTGATGGATTTTTCATCACTGAGAACAATTTTTAAGTCAAGATTGGATGTTTTTCTAAAAAATATGCTCTAGGAATTCTTTTGGGGAAGTTCTATGACCTGTGGTATACAGTAGGTCAGACTAGGTGAATACAATAGTCCCTTCTGACCTTAAAATCAGTGAATGTACGAATATTTTGCAATGAGGTAGAGATGTGTCTTTTATTAGACATATGCAGCCATTTAAAAAAAATGTCAGTTCAAAGATTCTTTCCTTTTTTTTCAAGGAAAGGACAGCTGTAATTAGTGGACTGAGGACAGGGTTTAGGAGTCAGAAGTTCTGGGTTTTTCTCCTTCCCCTTCCTCTGACTTACTCCGTGTTCACGGGAAGACCATTTAAATTCCCTGTCTCCATTTCTCTATGTTATCCCTGTGACACTCTGTACCTCAGGGCAGTGCCCTGGAACCCCCATATCCACCCCATCATATGGTTATGAGATATTTCATATTGAGCATGTCAGTGAGATGTCATGTGAAAGGTCATGATCTCCTGAAGCCCATTTTTCTGTCTGAGTATGTGTATCATTGGTGTGTGGGGTTTTGCTGTATGGTTGTTACTGAAATATGCTGTAAATTTGCTAGTGACATACAAAGGCGGCAAACCACTCTCAGGAGAGAGCTCAGCGACCATTAATCAGCAGGGAAGTTGTAATCAAGGGATCTACAATTCAATGAGGGCTGCCCAAGCACCATACAATGGGGACTGCTCAGATTTATGACTCAGTTGCACAAGACCACCAGCGGGATTGCTCAACCCTGTGACTCAGCAAAGCCCGCCTGGACATTTCTGGGCAAGTGTTATCTAGGCACATGGACTAAGGATATAAAATATAAGACAGTGGCATCATGCTTTTGCCTTTTTCCCCCCCACCTACGCTGGAAGAAACAGGAATGCCGAGAAGATGAAGGTAATCTGAGGAGACTGGTCCAGGCTTAAGGAGAAGCCTGTGCATTAAGAACTGTTAACATCCAGTGGGGTGAGAAAATTGCTGATCTAAATACTGCCTAGTGTAATAAGGTTTACAATTTAGATTGCACGTTTATCTTTTATTTTCTTTGGTAACTATCTTGGACTTTTTTTGCTTACCACTTAAAATCTATCTTTCTGTAGTTAATAAATTTGTTTTATACTTTACCTAAAACAGTGCTTTTGGTTGAAATGCTTGAGAAACCTCAGTTCAGTTTACAAAGGCTTGTGCATGACCTCTCCACATTGAGGGAGGGGCGGACTGGGTAATACACTTAGGCCAGGTCTACACTACCCCCCTAATTCGAACTAAGGTACGCAACTTCAGCTACGTGAATAACGTAGCTGAAGTTCGAAGTACCTTAGTTCGAATTAGTTCGAACTTACCTTGGTCCACACGCGGCAGGCAGGCTCCCCCGTCGACTCCGCGGTACTCCTCTCGGCGAGCTGGAGTACCGCAGTCGACGGCGAGCACTTCCGGGTTCGACTTATCGCGTCCAGACTAGACGCGATAAGTCGAACCCAGAAGTTCGATTTCCAGCTGTCGAACTAGCGGGTAAGTGTAGCCAAGGCCTTACACTGATCAGGCTTTTGATCAGGCCAGGATGGTACAGTCCTAGGGTTCAAGGCTGGGGAGCTGGTGGGGGGGGGGAATTGGTTGGTGCCTTTCTCTTTGTGATTCATCAGTGGCTTTGGGACCATTCATGCAATCTAGCTAGGTGTGGTGCTCCACATGCTGTTGTGTTGAGTGATAGCAGCACCTGGAGGGGTTTGCTGCTTGTCATTAGCAAAGTATTGTGAGAGAAAGCCCAGGCTGGAGAAGTAAGGAGGCGGTACCCCAGTTCCAGGTTATACCCAGGGAATCCTATGACAGTCCTCACATAAAAAATGAGATTAACAATGCTTGTTTGCATTTGAACACTCAAATCATCACTTGTGTGCTGAAAGGACCATTGTTAGGACCCAGTCCAATACTCATGGAAGTCAATGGAAGGATTCCAGTGCGTACATTTGAGACTAGTTTCAATTTGAATGTACAAATGTAGCATTTTGATGCCCTATTAAAAACTCAATTCAGTAAGGCACTTAAGCATGTGCACTTAAGTCCATCCCTACTCAGTACAACGCTTGAGCAAATGGGATTTGAACATATGCTTTAATGCCGCGCTGAACAGGGGTGGAGTTGAGCATTTGCTTAAAGTTCTTACAGGAGTGCTATATAAATGAGAGATGTCTAAAACTGGTTAGTTAAGAGATTAGGTGCCAGTAGATGGCACTCATGAGTACATCCCATAGTGCCTCGATTTTCCAGGATTAATAATGTTGTTGACAACAGCATTGCATGGAGCTCTGAACAAAAGTTAAGCCTGTGATTAAATGCTTTACTAAAATGGGGCCTAAGGCACCCACATTTGAAAATTGGCCCCATCAATGCAAGCTGCACATTTCTTCTAATGAAGGTTAACAGCCTCACTCAGTTTTCTCAATCTTTGTTATGTTCATGCACTCTTTTTCTTGTAAATAGTGTAACAATTTAAAATGAATTTGTCCATTTCAATACATAAAAAGCCTGCAATTAGAAGAATTATAATTGCACAATTAGAGGAACTCTGCTTCCCATTCAAAACAAAGGCAATTTAGAGAAAAAATCTACAAGCAGGTCAGCATTTGGTGAACAACACTACGTTTCCTATTTTGTGGGACTACACTAAATTTACTCCTTTGCCTTTGATTGATAAATGAGCTAACTCTTTGTCTTTCCCCAATGGATGTAGGATTCTAGATTGAGACTAAAAGTTCCCTTTTATAAAAAAACACACATAAAAAAAATTCTTCAGTGAGCACTAGACTAACACCTACCATTACTGGTTTATCAAAGCCTCCACCCAATCTGTGGGGATAAGGGAACTGGCTCTATCCTTAACATAATTATTAGTCTAGACTGGAGACATAACAATTTTGTATTTCCACATACAGAAGGTTTTTTCCTTCAAAGCCAGATGGTGGCTTGAATGACTGTACTTGATTTTGGAAACAATTCCTAAAAGGAACATGATTTGATCACAGGGGCAGAGATAAATGCTTTGGGAACCACTCCCAGAAAAGGAAAATGTGTTTTAGAAACAAACAGAATTGGTTCCCTGTGGAATGGATCTAGTGAAGGAGGCTTAAGCATAGTGTGGACTGAAAACATATATTTGTAACCATGAATTTCCTTTCAGCTCTGAATCTGACCTGCTACTGTATATATGCTTATATACTCAGGCGTCTGATGAATTATTGATAATATAAGACAGTAGATTATGCCAAACCATAATGGAACCCACATGTGATTATTAGGTTGCTGTTTCTTGTACCCTTATCAGATAGAGATTTTCTGAGAGTCATATTATTGGACACATGAAACAAATGGGTTATCTTCCATTTGTTCTGAAAAGAAAAAAATAAATTGGCAATGACATTTCAGCCATTTCTTCAAAGCATTATCTGTAACAGAAAAAATAAAAACAACGAGGAGTACTTGTGGCACCTTATAGACTAACAAATTTATTGGGCCAAATAAATGTGTTAGTCTATAAGGTGCCACAAGTACTTCTCATTGTTTTTGCTGATACAGACTAACATGGCTACCACTCAGAAAAAGTAAAGTGAAGTGCTTGCAGTGCAATTCATGCCTCATTAACACATCTTATAATACATCTTCACTCTCAGTTTACAACAATTCCCTCTTCAAAGCTATTCTGGGAAGTCAGGAAATTTGCAAGATAGTGATTTGTTGTGCAAGATAGTGCCTATGCTGTAAGGGAGGTATCTGTACTGAACTGCAAAGCTGTGACATGAAACACCGTATATCAAAGATAGCCTCAAATGCTTATAAATTGCATGTGGGTGTGTGTCTGGCTAGCATTGTTATACTTAACAGTCTGTCAGTGTTTCCATTATGAATTCTCATTTTCAGTGGCTTGTTCAGTAACAGCCTCTAAAAAAATTTCATAGCGGAAACTTGGGATGTAAATTCTCAGTGCAATTATTTTTGTATAAATTTTGAAACAAATCAGTTTGGCCATTTTTATGTTTTACCAGGAGGTCATATAAAAGACATTTTCTGCGTTCAGATATTTTAGTACATTCCTGTAATATAGTTATAGCTTAATTTAAAAAGGTTTGCAACTCCTAATGTGCACTATTTGTGCAATTAAAAAAAAAAAGGCTATGTCTTTTTTTAAAATTAGAAAAGCAGCTACTGTAGTATATGTGTTATTATTTCAAGGGTTTTTTTTTTAGCATTAAAGTTTCTCCACATGGACAGATCTGCTGATTAAATACTTCCTACATGTGTATTGATACAATACACTTAACCAAGTGTATTGTCAAAGATCTGTGGAATCTGGCAGCTCCAGACTGTTACCGGTCAGTCACGAATCAGTTTGGAGTTGGGAAGTCCATCGTGGGGGTGCGGTGATGCAAGTGTGCAGGGCCATTAATCATCTCCTGCTACAAAGGACTGTGACTCTGGGCAATTTGTGGGAAATAGTGAATGGCTTTGCGGCAATGGGATTTCCTTACTGTGGCAGGGCGATAGATGACACACATATCCCAATTTGGCCCCAGACCATCTTGCGATGGAGTATATCGCTAGAAGGGACTGCCTCTCTATGGTATTACAGGTGCTGGTGGATTTCCAGGGTTGTTTCACTGACATCAGTGCAGGGTGGTTAAGGATGGTGCATGGCGCTTGTATCTTCAGGAACACTGGCTTGTATAGAAAGCTACATGCAGGGACTGTCTTTACAGACATTCCAACAGGGGATGTGGAAATGCTGATAGTGATTCTGGGAGACCCAGCCTACCCCTTACTCCTGTTGCTCATGAAGCTATACACTGGAAACCTTGACAGCAGCAAGGAGTGCTTCAACAACAGGCTCAGGAGGTGCAGCATCACCATTGAATGTGCATTTGGTAGACTAAAGTGTAGCTGGCACTGCCTTTTTGGCTGGTTAGACCTCAATGAAGAAAATATTACCAGGGTCATAGCAACCTGCTGTGCTCTGCCTAACATTTGTGAAGTCAAGGGGGAAAGGTTTCCTGAGAGGTGGAGTGCTGAGGTGGCTGGTGGCTGATTTTGAGCAGCCAGACACCAGGGCTATTAGAGGGTCTCAACAGGGGGCTATTTGAATCAGGAAGGCTTTTAAGCAGCATTTTGTCAATGAGCCCCAGTAATGTGTCTTTCTGTAATTCATTCAGCCAGACATTGTTTACTTATCACATTGAATGACCCCATAATGATTCCTGCCTGAGCATTAATTGTAGTCTGCAAATGTACCGATTGCCACCGTGTATGAATTTCTGTTGCACTATGTAGTTCACAAATAAAGAACCACTTTGTAAGACTAAATTTTTATTAAACAGCAATACACACATTAATATTTCTCACAAGGAGCATAACAGTGAGCAGCACTCTCTGAAGTGAGGATCTCACACCTGTGTGTAATGTCCAGCTGTTGTTATGGAAAATGGCCCTAGGGGTGAAATGCAAGTTGTACTACGATGGGCCGGGAATGTGAGAGAAATGTGTGGTGAGTTTGGAGAGGGCAAGGAAGACACTTCTGTATGGGCTTCAGGGGGAGTTGAGCACACATGTGTTCTGCCTGCAGTGCAATCAGGGACCACAGCATTTCTGTTTGGGCCTCCATGAGCTTTATTATCCGCTCTTGACCCTGTATTATCTGCTCCTGGCCCTGTCTCCTCTCCTGGCTATCCATTTCTAGTTTTTTCATTTATTGTCTCTCTCCATGCTCTGTGCTCACTATTGGCCTGATCTGACAATTGCAGCACTTTGTGAAACACGTTGTCCTTACTCCTCCTCGTTTGCCTCCTTATCTGATGGAGGTGTTCCATTGGTGTGTAGGAACTGGTCCTCAAGGACACATCTGCAGAAGCAAAAGAAAAAATACACAGAGTCAGTATTGTGTGTGCACTCACAGTCTTGAATCATAGAAGTTACATACACCTCTGTCTCACTTTCCCTTGGCAAGCACGCAGCACAGCCAGAGCACTAAACATGGTGAGTTCGGCCCCGGGGGTGTGCAAGATGGAACAAAGGGTCTGGGTGTTTTCAGAAGGGGATTAGAACAGGCGCCTAGGGACACTATTCTAACCACTGGCACTGTTTTCCACAGTCAGGGTGATCAAAGCTGAAATCACACTACTGAGGGTAACCGAAGATGTACGGGTGTATTTCCTGCATGCATTCAGCTTCTGACTGGGTCTGTATGCTGCTCGCTGGGTGCTGCTTTGGTTCCTTCAGAAGTAATTGCCAATTGGTGCAGCAAAGTTTCCCACAACAGGGGCAGAAACTTCTCCCAATTGCATCGTGTAACAAAATAAAGGACACCTCAACCTCATGTAACCGTACACTATCAAAGCAAAGTGAGTACTTACCAGAGCTCCCCTCTCCTGCTTCATACATGCCAGAGCTGGACTGCTGGGACTGGATAGACTCCTTCAGAGTCAAAAAGAGGTCCTAGCTCGACACGCCACTGGACGAGCCTATTGCCTGTTCCACATCCTCCTCCAACTCGACCTCCTTGCCCACCACTTCATCCTTGGGGTTGACTCTGCTGGCTGCTGCCTCCAGTCCCCTCAAAGTACAAAGTACCACAGGGCTCTTGGTGATGGAGGTGGGGCCACCATTGAGGATGTTGTGCAGCTCCTTGTAGAAGCAGAGTGTTCTCGGTGCTGCATCAGAGCAACGGTTGGCCTCCCTTGCCTTCTGGTGTACCTGCTTCAGCTCCTTGACTTTAGCATGGCACTGTTGTGTGTCCCTTTCATGCTCCTTCTCATCTATGCCACGAGCAATTTGCTCATAGGTGTCAAAGTCCCTACAGCTGCATCAGAGTTGTGACTGCACAACCTCCTCCTCTCCCCATAGTCCCAACAGATCTAGCAACTCCGTTGTACTCCAGGCGGGAATGTGTTTGCTGCAGAAAGCCAGCATGGTCAGTTGGGAAGATGCTATGTGAGCTGTCCTTGCCAAGAAAACAGGAAGTGGAATTTCAAAAATTCCCAGAGATTTAAAGGGGGAGAGGTGCATGCCCGTGTACCTGGCAGCAGAGTAGAAACTGCTGACCAGAGTGGTCATGATGGGCATTATGGGACACCTCCTGGAGGTCATGTAAGGCACCATAAACAAGCACAGTGTCTACACTCACGCTGTGTTGCTTTAACTTTGTCGCAAGCAGCTCTATGCTGCTCATCAAGGTGATTTTATTATGTCAGCGTAGCAAGAGAGTTAAATCCGGGGGAGGAGCATTGTTTTGTATACACCTCCACTGGTTTGTTGACAAAACTGTGTAGTGTAGATAAGGCCATAGCAATGGCACTTGGGTGTGAAAAATCCACACCTCTGAGCATTGTTGCTGTGTCATCCTAATCCCAGGTGCAGATACAGCTAGGTCAATGAAATCATTCTTCTTTCAACCTAGCTACCGTTGTTCAGGGAGATGGAGTTCCTACAGCAATGCAAAAACCCTGTCTGTTGCTGCAGTCTGTGCCCACGCTACAGGGTTACAGCAGCATAGCTGAGGCACCGTAGCTATGCCGTGATAGTGTAGACCTGTACCTAGTCCAGGAAAAAGAGTTGAAGTTAGATCAAGAGTAGACACAGGGTAACACTTTTTAGCTTGATTTAGCCGGTTGAGGGCCACCCTCCACTCCAACCAAATTGAACCTTGACTAGCTAAATTGAAGTTAAAAGTATTAACTTGCATCTGCACTAGGAAGAAGGTTGAGGTTAGCTGAAGTGTTGGCTGTACTCTGAACTATCCTTGACCATTGGTCAGCAAGAACTCTTTGTATGGTTACAAAAGCCCCCAAAACAACAATCTCCATGTCTCCAAGTTGTGGAATGGAGCCATCAAGGAAGTGAGCAGCTCATAGAAATAAGCATCTCTCCATTCACGGTCCACAACTCCTAATCCAACCTTGTTCCTTTAAAAGCCACTACCAACCTCCTTGTGGCTGCTTAGCAAGCAGGAGTTACTTCATCGTTAGGCTGGGGTAACTGTACTGTAAGATCATATTTGGAGGAAATGGACAGCCTTGATTGATAAATGAGAGACTGATTGATACATAGATTTTCCAGAACACACTGAAACCTTGTTGGCTTTGCCTAGTTTGATTGCTGTACTTAGGCTCTTGTCGGTAATAATTTATAATAAAATAATTTATTATTTATAATTTACAGCTTCTTCCAGCTTGCTGGGAAGATCCTTTGCTAATATATACAATAATATATATCTATAATATATAAAATAATAAATCATAATTTCTGTGGCATCTTTCAGCCACAGATTTGGAAACAAGCCTATCCAGAGAACAGGGCCGTGATGCTCTGGGACCTATTGTATGTGTGTTTTAATAAATCTGGTATGTGTGTTTAATCCTCTCTGGAGGCAGAACCTGTCTCGCCTTCTGTCTGACCTAGTAATTGTGGAAGAGGACAGGGATGACATTTGGTGTGTCCCCTTTAAGTGTTTTCCCCAGATGACTATTTCCAGTCAATCTCGGATTATCTGCTCCCATGTAATGTTTGGGGAACATTCAGATTATGTCTCCAGCATCATTCTTTGAGATCTTAGATTGAAAGATGCTATAGAAATGCTATTTTAAAAATTATTATTAATAATAATAAGCACAAGTATAACAATCAGATTGTGCAAATCCAAAGAGTCTGTTCTGAAGAAGGGCTGACACAGATGCTTTATTCATCATTCTGCAGCTTGTGAAGACAGTGATTTTACCCCTTTACATTTGGCCACTGGAACCTTTTAGCAGCCATTAATTATGAAGGCTGTTTTCAGATGGAGAGGGTCCTTAGAATGTATTGTGTGTATTAACAAAGGGGCATATCACTAAAATCCTAGCAAGTTCTTCTTGATAATTTTCAGTAAACATTCCCGGAAGGTGAAGTCTTTCTTGTCTCTTGTAGCACATCCTTTGATGGCGTGCTTGTATGGATCATTCATCACCATTCTGAGCCCTAAATGAAGATGTGGCACTCTGTGCCTCAAAGCAACAACCTGGAACCCCCATATTTACCTCTGTCATATTCTTATGATATGTTTTGTACAAAGTATGCCTTGTGAAGTATCATTTTAAAAGTCTTGATCTGTTGAACATCAATATCCTGTTGGATTGTGTGAAGTTATGAAGTTTTGCTATGTGTATGTTACTCAAATATGTTGTGAGGCTTGCAACACCCACAGCCAGTCTTTCAGGTACAACAAAGGAACAGCCAGATGCACTGATAGTCCATTAAAGAGAATCCACACTCCCTAGGATACCCCAGGAGCTGTATACAATGGAAACTTCTCAGAGATAGCATGTAGACAATGGAGACTGCTTGGTCCATGTCATAGCAAA
This sequence comes from Trachemys scripta elegans, assembly GCF_013100865.1. Lineage (NCBI taxonomy): Eukaryota > Metazoa > Chordata > Testudines > Emydidae > Trachemys > Trachemys scripta. The sequence goes on along the minus strand of NC_048298.1, from coordinate 243,848,596 downwards.
GAATCTTCCCAGCAAGCTGGAAGAAGCTATAAAAGAGGGGAAGTGACATCATCACTGGACCTCACTCCCCCCACAACTCAACACCTGGAAACACATCCAGAGGAGAAAGACTTTGAACTGGAGAGGTGGTCCCAGACTGAATGAAAGTTCCAGCCTGTGTATTGAAGATCTGTAATCTGCTTATATTATCTATCAGGGTGAGACACTGCTTGATTATAGAACTTAGAATGTTAGCTTGCTTTTATTTTCTTTGGTAAGCATCTCTATCCTTTATGCCCATCACTTATAATCAGTTAAAATCTCTCTCTCTGTAGTTAATAAACCTGTTTTATGTTTTACCTAAAAGTGTATTTGGCACTGGGGAAACCTCTGCTCAGTGTATAAAAGCTGGTGCATGTCCTCTCAACATTGAGGGAGAGGTGGACTGGGTAATAAACTTACACTGGTCAGGCTTCTGACCACGGCAAGACAGGACATCTCTAGGGTCCTAGGCTGGGGAGCTGGGGGGAACTGGTTGAAGCTTCTCTGTTGTTGGTTCATGAGTGGCTGTGAGAAGCATTCATGTAATTCAGCTGGGTGTGTCCCTGCCTCTAGATGTCGGTGTAAGTTCAGTACCTAAAGAGGGTTGCAGCTTTTCACAACATCAAAGTGTGAGAGGGAGCCCAGATTGGTAAGCCAGAGGGCTCTGTGGTACCCCAGTTCCAGGTTGTACCCTGGGAACCCATCACAGAAGACCTATCCAGGCAGGATCCTTCCAATTTCATGACTGTTATACTTTCAGAATCCTCCATGTAATAGCCAGGCATTTGCTCTTCTCCGAGTGTAAGGATGAGTCATCGCTGAGACTGACTCTGGCAAGCATCAATACCAGCAGGAATCAGTTGTAGAGTGATTAGACATTATCCTCCTTACCTGGAGTACAAATACACAAAGTAATGAAGAAAGGGACTTCTGACAGTTGTGTTGTGTTGCTGTAAAGCCACCAGACTGGCTTGTTATATACAGGAATTTCATATATATAGGAATTTATGAGACATTACAATAGACTCCTCTGAATTAACAAACCCCATTGGAAGTAGAATTATGCCAATTAAGTAATTGTCCCAATCTGTGAGAGTCTCATAAGAGTACATTGTGAAGGAAGAGATATTCAGTACTTTTATTTTATTAACTGTTTTAATAATTGTCATAATCTAAAGCACTAAATGATTGAAAAATCTATATTAAAGTCCTATTGTGTCTTTTAGCAGCTATAAGAGAGCATGAAGACATGAAGGATCACAGGATTTTTGCCTTATGAATCACACCAATTCATGCCTTTGCGTTATTTAGAATTACTGAAATTCATTATACAGAATTTGGTCCCTGGCAATCATCTCATCTCATCCCAGGGTGGTGTTTTTTCAGCGTGCCATTTTAGAGGCATTTAGTACAACAGAGCAGTTTGCAGAATGTTTGAGAACTTGTCTATTGCAGATGCCAATAGGCTGTAGGCATTGTAAAGGCTTGCAAGTTCCTTCTTAAGCCATTTTGAGTTAGTGAGTAATATATGAATTCTTATATTGCTGTATTCCTGCTTCAGGTTGGAATTATAGTTGGCCACAACAAAACTTGGGGCTCAATTTTTTTCTTACACAAGGATCTTACCTGAATAGTATAGTATGAAAGAGTTGAGAAGCCCACTGAAATTCTTGCTGAAAGCTTTTACTGCTGGAACGAAGGTTCTCTGTACATTATTTTACCTGATGTGTGTTTTTTGGGGAGTCACTTAATTTTTCTATCTGTAAAATGAGGATAATTGTACTCACTCCCTGATGTTGTGAGGGTTGATTAGCAATATCACTAACACCAAGTATTCAGAAATCATGAGACTGGTTTAAAAATAATGAGATTTTAAAGTATAATAAAGGTAGTGTTCTTACTTGCTTTCTGGTTTTTGAGGTTATGGGTATCGTGTTCAAGCTGTTTTCTGCAGTCATGAATACTACAGACTTTTTTTGTTTGCTGAAGGCTGAGAGTCTCATGTAATCCCATGACTCCAGTGCCTGGGGCTTTAAGAAAAGCACCAAATATCATAGGACTTATGATAAAATCATGGAAACACTGGTAGTTATTGTCTGTATTTTGCTTTGACCATATACATGTGATGTATTTATTTACCACCATTGGAACCCTCATATTTGGCTTCCCTACAGGACGGCACTGAGCCTATAGTGTTATTAATCCCAAGGCACTTGTCCTGGTCCTTTTGGGACTGATCCTGCAAGGTACTGAGCCCCTGTATGCTGAGGCTGCTTAGGAGGTGCTCAGCCTTTTACATGATTGGAACCCTTGTTTTCCTGGCAATCCTACCCTCACCCCCATAAGATATCCATTTTCCAATTAATCAGCTTTAAAATCTCCACAGAATTATGAAATGAGTCAAAGTGAACTCTGTGGTCAAGCTCGGTGTATGAAGAATGTTGTTTGCAGTGACCTCTTGTCCACTCACAACAGAACCCAATAATGTTTAATTCACCAAGAGAGACATGGGTAATAAATGAATGCACTAAATGTTATGCATTTTTCAATATGGTACACAAAGTAGTTAACCCAACTGATCTGCGAATAGAAAGCCTGGCTGAAGAATAGAACATCACTGAAGGTATTTTTAAACATAATTAACAATAATATTCTAAGTAGGTATTTAGCATTATTGTAGAGAAATTACATTAATATCTCTGTCCTACCCATTGCACATACATAGGTTATATTTTTTTATGAATTATGTTTTTTTTTAAATACACGTTTTTGAAAGAGAGACATGTTCAATAGGAAAAAATCTTGCAAAGCAGATTTCAGTGAATGGTAAGATTCAGTAAGCGCACACACGTCTGTCTTCTTGTTTGCCTGTCTAGAAATGGGAACAGAGACACAGATACCATGTGTCATGGTGATATCCATGTGATAAAATGCATTTATCAATACATATTTGACCACCTCATCTGAACTCTATCCTCTGATTTAGCTTTACGGGGACTACTTCTAAAACATTAAATTTCTGAGTAGATTCAAATCCTTCTAGTTAACAACAGCACAATTGTCTTAAAAAAACCCAGCCCACCAGAGAAATGTTTCTTGTGTTGCCCTTTAGATCTACATAAGGAGTGGTCCTCCATATGCAGATATCATCCTCTTCTTGTGGAAAGGAGGCTCTGGTGCATCTGTGTGGCACCATCAGATGCCTCTTTGGCTCTCATCAGCCTGGGGAAGTGCACTCCCTCTGAACCCATACAATTTACACAACCACAGACTGTGTTAACTTTACTGCTGATCTCTTCCCCTGACTGCTGGGACACCCAGGAGCCACCATATCCAGAAAGGAGACCCTACCCTCGTGGTTCCAATACAGCTGCACTACCAGGAAGCCACCATTGCCAGAGTTGTTGTGGGGTGCAGGTAGGGTTGCCAACAGTCCTGTATTACAAGGGATGTCCCTTATTTAAATAGAAAATTATCTGTCCTGATGCCTTTTATCCCGTATTTCAATAGCAGGGGGCCAGTACTCAAGGGTGCATCTTTCCACTACCCTCCCGATCCTGACCTTTCAGTGCTGTGCAGGGAAAGCAGACAGGGCTGTGCTCAAGGGCCAGGGTCAGGAGGAGAGTGTACATAAGGAGGAAAGATGTACCCACCCTGCTGGACAGGACCCCCTGCTAACTCCAGCCCATGAGCAACTGCTTTCCCTGTGCAGGCTCTGTCTGGCATGGCAAGTGGACGGGGCTGTGCTGAAGGGCCAGGATCAGGAAGTGGCTCTGTCTGACAGGGGGGGTCAGTACTCCTGGGGTGTAGCCTCTCCACTCCCAGAGTCTCTGCCAAGATCCCCAGCAGGGTGCACAGCACTGCACCAGGCAAAGACCAGCAACTGCAGCCTCCTGCTCAATTCTTGACACTCGTACAGAACCTGAATAGGAGTCACAGTGGCTGCTGGCACAGCACCTGAGGCCCTGGGTTATCTGCAGTATCCAGAGCTGGAGAAAGCAAAACCCTGGGGAGCATGGGGCTGCGGGGGGGGGGGGGGGGAAGAGGGCGGGGGGGGGGGAAGGGATTTGCCCCCAGAGGTTCAAGTCAAGATTGGGGACATCTGAGATCAGTCCCATATTTTTTAAAGACAATGTTGGCAACCCTAGGCAGGTCTCTACATGGATGGCCCTGACTTCCTGTGGTTCCCAGAGAAGCTGCCATACTTGGAGGTAGATTTTCAATGGGGCTAGGAGTGGGGAAGAAACAGTGCCTTGCCTTCCCCAGCTGGACATTGTAGACGTATCTCTGCAATGAAATCCTCACAGAGGATTTATAAAAAGTCCCCTCCTGTGGTTTTTATCATGGAAAGGGACAATCCAGGTCCGAAACTGACATCTCTCACCATTCCTCACAAATTACACTGGCCACTGGATCTTTAGAACTGTGTAGAAAAGTTGGCAAACAAACTAAAATAAAACGGCATAATGGTTCTGTAAAAAGTGTAGGGGAAAGCAAGATTCCCATTTGTATAGTTTTGCTATAGTTGCCCATAAAAATGTAGCTTTTGCCAAGAGGTATTCAATAGGTGGGAAGGAACAAAAGAAAGCCAGGAAGGCTCTTTTGTTATTCAGTTTACAGTTCTTTATGGGAAGGTGCAAAGGGCTCGTTATGTAGTGTTTCTGCTATACTCATTTTTGTTTATTTCTGGCAGTAAGCTTCTTTACTGCTGCTGTTTCTGTCTTTCCCCCCTGTTCTGTTACATTTTTGTTCCCTTATGCACTACAAAGTGAATAGATGCATTAATTTTGCTCTTCCACATCCTTTTTTCAACATCTAACCCATATGCAAATAAAATATATAGTGTTTGTCTCTTGTATAATTAATTTAGCTGAAAATTAAGTTCTGCAGAATGTTGCACAATGTATTTCTTCTCCCCCTGCTGAATTTTTCTGTCCTCTTGAATGAAAACTAAAATCTTCTGCTTCATCTATTGTGCTTGCAGTAAACAAGTTACAGGAGAATGTTAGATATGCACACACATAAATTATACCTTTATTTATTAACTTTAAGATATGAGTGCATGGCCTCTTCCATGTGCTAATGGAGTTAATTAAAAATTGGCTATTAAATATAAATCATGTCTGCCCATTAGGTATTTTGTAATTTCTTTTCATTTGTACAGTGTCTCTGCAGCATTGTAAACAAGTGAAAAGACAGCAAAACGAAGGAGAACATTATGATAAATAATAATAATGCTCTACATTAATATAGTACCTTTCTTCCCAAAGGATCTCAAATTGCTTTGCAAACACTGAGTCAAATCTCAGGATATGGCCAAAAAAAGCATTCACTGAGAAAGGGAGTGTAAATATGGCTTTAAGCCACCTCTGCACTCTCCTAATATTGGGGCTGTTCTGGGTCAAACCAGTTCCCTGGTGGAAGTTAGTGCATCCTTCAAGCTTCTGTAATTTGCACTGCCTGCTTGTGGTCTCAAACAGCATGCTGGAGCGGAAGCATGCCTGCCCATGAGCCCTTCACTAGTTGCTATGGGATGGAATTGTCAGCATAGGAGCACAGTCACTTTACCCACCCAAGAGGTCCCTATGCAGGGAGAAATCATTCAATAGCCAGATAAATCATCTTAAGGGCAGCTTTAATTGGCTTATTGCAAGAGAGTCTGGTCTCTTAGGGTATGTCTACACTGCAATAGAAGACCTGCAGCATGGCCATGGCGGGTCCAGGACTGCTGATTCAGGCCCATGGAGCCTGGGCTATAAAATTGTGACTGTGTAGACAGTCAGGCTCTTCCCTGAGCCCAAACAACTACACTGCTATTTTTAGCCCCACAGCCCAAGTCTTGTGAGCCCGAGTCAGCTGATCCAGGCTCTGAGACTCCGTGCCACAGGTTTTTTATCACAGATGGACATACCGTTACACCTACAGAAATCAGTTCACCTATTACTGGTGCCTGGCACTGCAGCTGTTTAACAGTGCACAGCAAAACTGCAAAGCAGTTGAGGACAGGAAGTGAAGAATGCCATATCTAATTGAAGCCAATGGAAGTTTTGCCACTGAATTAGGCAACCAGGATCAGCACACTGTGATTATCCAAACTGGAACTTGGGCTGTATATAAGGGCTACACTGCTACTTTAGTTAGTGAAAGATGCTATAAGATTTTTGATGGTCACACATGATCAGAACCTCAGTGTTATATCTCATTTAGAATATGGGCCTTGAAGTATCACACCACCACCTATCACCATACTGGGCTATTGGTTCAGTATTGGTTCAGAAGGATGAGTGCCACCGGCACCTTTCCTGCAGCACTTAGATAGCGTTCCCATCCAAGTGGTGACCAAGTCTGGTGCTATTCAGCGTGGGGTATTTGACAATAGCATGCCCTAAGGTGGTTTGGCTGCAAGTATATTTGTCTTACATGGAAGCCTCTCCACCTGCCCCACATTGCCCCCTCCCCATGCTGTATTTCTGCTATACATTGCAAACAGTGAACAATAGGTCTGATTAGCCCACATAGACTGTCTCTTCCGAATGTATTGTCTAACCTGGGACTCAGAATAAAAAGAAAGATATTTCCTTGCTTTCTTCCAATAAGTCAATGGACACTTAAGAGGACAGCATTTGCCATGTGTGCAATTCAAAGAGTATGAGCAAGCAGATGATAAAAGAGATCAAAAGCTTCAAATTGTAGTGAGTGGGGAAAGATGCTGTTGAGCAAGGAAAAAAAGGCTATGGCAACACAAGTATTCTTTGGGAAGTGAAAACTTAAAAGGAACTTTTAAAATGTGTATCAAACAAAATCTAGTGTGTGTTATCTAGGGACAAAAGAGAAAATACAGGCTGTCTGTCTCTCAGTGAAACGAAAACAAAAATCCTGTTTGAGTTTCTTTTTTTATTTAGCACAATTACACAGGAGAAAGATGTACAGTGGGAGAAGAATCATCTTAGCAGCTGGAAGGACTGTACCCAGAAACACTTTTTATTGTTCAGAGAGCTGAGTTCTAAATGATGGGCTGACTCAGTATAAACAGTAGTAGATTTGCAACAACTTACATTTGTTAGAGAATTATATTTTATTTGACCACATTTTTCTCCGTAAATATTCACAACTTTATCTGATCAAAATGTAACCCTTCTGCCAGGTGGAGTCAGCAGCAACAAGGGCTGGGTTCAGTATTCAGGGGTCCCTCTTAACTATACAATAGAGAACTGGCTTGAGTCCACACCCAGTAATCTGAGAAAATTAAACACTGCTCCTCGGTGCCTCTAACAGACAATACTTTCCCTCTCACAAACGCTGAATCTGTGTATAGCAGATAAAACTTTTAATATAAAGGGGAAAGCGCATTGGTTTGAGAAAACATCACACCCATTATTCAAACAAATCTGATCATGAGCAAAACTCCTGCCCCTGAGTACATTGGGCAGTGTCCTTTGCCTCCATTTCTCACCTTGTCCAACAGACAGCTGTCCCTCTAACATGCCACTCCCCTTTCCCTCTGCCACATCCTACTCACAGCTGCTGTCCTTGGTCAGTGAAGACCTACAGTTGAGAGGTGCATTCATGTGAGTTCACCTCCCACCAGAAGGTGGATGGGGGAAAAAATATCAAGCAATGCCTTCACTGCTGCTGCCGTATCTGGCCTCACCGTTGCCACCGGTCACTCTGCGTCGCTGCCTGCTGCTGCTGCACCATCATTCACTTTGCTGCAGTCATTCATCATTCCACTGTTCACTCCAACGTGACATTGTCTGCTCTGTCACTGATGGCCCTGTGCCATCACCATCTGCTGCCACCAACCTCTATATCAGGGATCAGCAACCTTTGGCATGCGGCCTGCCAGGGCAAGCACCCTGGCGGGCCGAGCTGCTTTGTTTACCTGCCGCGCCAGCAGGTTCGGCCGAACGCGGCTCCCACTGGCCACGGTTCGCCGCTCCAGGCCAATGGGGGCGGCGGGAAGCGGCGACCAGCACATCCCTTGGCCCGTGCCACTTCCGCCACCCCCATTGGCCTAGGACAGCGAACTGCAGCCAGTGGGAGCCGCAATCGGCCAAACCTGCAGATGCGGCAGGTAAACAAACAGTCCCAGCCCGCAAGGGTGCTTACCCTAGCAGCTGCATGCCAAAGATTGCCGATCCCTGCTCTATATTGTGACTCTGCAAGTCGGTCTCTTGAGGTTCCACCCAGCTGTCAGTGATTTCAGCTCTCAGTGGGGGAAACTCACTTTTAATGCAGGATAGTCAGTCTCTTCCACAGGAACGCTGCCCCACAGCAGATCTAAGCAGCACTTAGACCTGATTATTGGTGATTTCGGCTCTAGTGATCATTTAACAAAACGAAAGCCTCTCAATGGAGCATAATTAGCTCTATATTTAAACAGGGAGGGGGCAAGTTAAATGGTGCCTAGGACTCTTAGGCAGAGCCCACACCTCCAGGCAGGAACACCTACCCCACCCCCTCTCACTCTCCACTGGGATCTATCATCTGGCATCTGAACCCCCTGCTTAGTGAGTTCAGTTCAGTTGAGGGTGAGTCCCTCAATCAGGACAGACTAAGTACATTTCTGTTGCCCTTTCCTCATATAATAAGGATAACAACATTTCATTATCCCTGCATTCAATACTAAAGTGATTTGTAACCCAACACCAGCCAAAATTGATCACTTAGGCAACACAACTCTGTTGGATAGGTAGGCACAGTATGTGTGTTCATGTAAATACAGTCTAGTCCTGACACCCAGCTCATCACTAGCTGTCAGGGGAGAGCTCCTTCAGACCTTGCTTACATCAACAACAATTGAAATTGGGGAAAGGCCACTAAATTATCCCTGGTACTAAAGCAGCATTTCAGGTTGTCATTTAAGTATCTCATATTTCTTATTGTACATAAAAGCTTTTAATGTAGAGGACTTTCAAGATATGTTACACTGATGAATTCACTGAGTTCTGAAAATGATCTGCATAAACAGGTAGAATTAATGATATGTCATCATTTATATTTAGCATGATTATTCACATAGCATTTGTGGGCCCTTATAAACTTATTGCATACCTTTTTCTACAGAATCTAGTCACAGTGGCATATTCACAGGAGATACATCACCATCAGTAGGTTTACTGAAGTCCTATCATACCACACCCATATGTAGATAAAATATTTGTGACAAAACAATGCATTACAGGATGTATATAATGATAATATGTTGTTCTAACCATATTTTGGTTACACCCTTGTTTGGAAGAAGGGTGCTGGGACATTTTGTAGCACTGTTGTTGAGGGAAGACTTATGAAAAAGATCTGTCTTGCATTGGGTCCTAAATATGGCACTGCTCAGGCTTCCCTGCTACTAGAGATCAGGGTATTTCCCCAGCACCCACAAAGAAAAGCCCTGCCTCATCAATTACAACATCCCTCTTTAGTGCAGCTGTTGCAGTGGATCATGGAAAGAGAGTCAGTTTCTGAGGCTACGGCTTCACTAGAGAGCTCTCTGTGCAGCCACTCTAAGCCGATGGGAAAGAGTTCTCCCATTGACTTACTTAATTCATTCCCAATGAGTGTCGGCAGCTATATCGGCGGGAGAAGATCTCCCACAAAGCACTGTCCACACCAGCGTTTAGGTCAGTGTAATTTATGTCACTCAAGGGGTGGCTAACATACTCTTGAGGGACATAACTTGTTTTGACTTAAGCTGTATTGTAGTTATAGCCTGAGACAACTAGGTTCTGACAAAGTATGTCACAAAAACAAAAGCTGCTCTGTGTTTTACATATGGCTTGAGGGCTAGATATGAAACACTGATCTGGGCTCTAAAACAATTATGTTTCCTCTTTTCTTCCTTTCTCCATTTGCCCTGGATTAAGTGATATTGAAACCCTGCACCATCCTCCTCCTTCCCCAGTTATGCAAGATATTTTCTAGATATACATTCTTGCAAATACTACTTGCAGTCCTTCTGCGCGCGCATGCGCACGCACGCACGCGCACACACACATACACACACACACACAAACACACACACAGTGTGAATAGTATTTGGGATATAACTTTCTAGGTAATATTTTCATTTTCACCAAATTAATTTTACCTTAATAGTAAAGGATAGCTTGCATCACTTGTTGGGTAACTAAGTATTACCTACATCAGAGGTTCAGTGAAGTGAGAAATCAAAATCCCTAAATATTTAAATTTCTCTATCTATTATTGTCAATTCCATGGCAGCTTTTGGTCTCACTTATATTATTTCAGATGTGGTGTAATTCATTTTATGCTGCTGCTATCCCAAATTGATCAGTAAGCCTTTGTAAATATGGCAGGGCCTTTCGTAAGTCCTTTACAAAGAACATTGACATCAGCAGCCGGGAGGGATACCTTTCATTCCTGTTCTGATATCTTTATAACTTCCCTAGAAGTAATACTTCTGTTTAATAAAGCTAAGGGCTCAATAGCTAGCTTAAATAGCATGGGACATCCCTGCTTCATCCTTCTGGTGGTGATTTTGTCCATCCTCCTGGTTGAGGGTAGGGGCCCAAGCAAGGACACGCTCACATCCAAGAGATGAATGCATGGCTGTGCAGATGTGTATGGGAGGGTTTTGACTTCCTTGACCGAGGGATGCTGTTCTGGGGAAAGGACTGCTGGGAAGGGATGGGGTCCACGTAACCAAGAAGGGAAAGAATATCTTCACATAGCAACTCGCCAAACTAGTGAGGAGGGTTTTAAACGTAATTCAAAGGAGGCAGGTGACAAAAGTCCACAGGAAGGCATAAAAAAGGCATCCTTAACAAATGGCGAAAAGTTGGGCGGGGGAAGGGAGTGGAATGGAATATTACAATAGGGCACAGGAACAAGAGAGAAAACAGTGGGAGATACTGCTCAATGTCTTAGATGCCTATGCACAAATGCAAGGAATATAGGGAATAAACAGGAAGAATTGGAAGCCTGAGTACACAAGCCTAATTATGATGTAACTGGCATAATAGAAAAATCTCACAACTGGAATATTGGTATAGCTTGTTCAGATAGGTCAGGCAGGGAAAAAAGGAAGGAGATATTGCATTGCACATCAAAAATATATACGCTTATTCTGAGGTCAGAGGAGGTGAGTGGCAGACCAGTTGAAAGATAAGGTGAAGATAAAAGGGGAAAAAACAGGGCTGATACCATAGCAGGTATGATACACTACCAATTCAGGAGAAAGAGGTGGGTGAGGCATATCTAGAACAAGTAACAGAAAAATACAAAGAACAAGACCTGGTAGCAATGGGAGACTTTAACTACCAGACATCTGTTGGACAATTAACATGGCAAAACACAAAGTGTCTGGTAAGTTCTTGGAATGTGTTGGGGACAACTTCTTGTTTCAGAAGGTGAAGGAAGTAACTAAAGGGTAGCTATTTTAGACTTGATTCTGATTAAATGGGATGAATTAACTGTGAATCTGAAGGTGGAAGGCATCTGGAGTGAAAATGATCATGGAATTACCGGCTTCATAATTCTAAGAAAAGGAAGGAGTGAGAGCAGCAGAATAAGGACAGTGGACTTCCAAAAAGCAGACTTTAACAAACTCAGACAACTGCCAGGTAACGTTTCATGGGATGAAAATCTTAGGGAAAAAGGAGTTCAGGAGAACTGGTAGTTTTTCAAAGAGACAATATTAAAGGTGCAAGAACAATCTTGATATGAAGGAAAGATAGGAAGAATAGTAAGAGACCAATATGGCTCCATCAGGAGCTCTTTAATGGCCCGAAAATAATAATAATAAAAGGAATCCTGCAAAAAGTGGAAATGTGGATGAATTGCTAAGGATGTGCACAGGCATGTAGGGACAAAATCAGAAAGACTAAGGCACAAAATGAGTTATACATAGTAAAAGACATAAAAGACAAAAAGAAGTTTTATAAATACATTTGGAGCAAGAGAAAGATGAAGGAACATGTAAGTCCTCTACTTAGTGGGGAAGGAGAGCTAATAGATAACAGCAAGAAGGCTGTTTAATGCCTATTTTGCTTCAGTCTTCACTAAAAATATAAAATGTGACCAGATACTTCACACAATTAATATTAACAAGAAGATGGAAGGAACAGAATCCAAAATAGGGAAAGAACAGGTTAAAGAATATTTAGTTAAGATAGCTATATTCAAGTCAGCAGGGCTTGATGGAGTGTACCCTAAGGGTGAACTCATGTGACCACACATCTGAACTCTGGGTGTTTGCTAACCATGTGAGTGGGGTGCAGCAATGGGAGAAGGGAATGATGTGCTAAAGAGTCAATCATTTGTCAGACTTTTACACAACAAGGTGAAAAACTGAGACAAAGGACATTGCTCAATGTACTTTGGGGTGGGTATTTGCTTATAATTATATGCTTTTGAATTGTGGTTGTGATGTTTTCACAAATTAATGTTGGGTCCCCTTTTTCCCTTTTAATAAAAGTTTTATTTTGTTATACACAGACTCAGTGCTTATGAGTGTGGAAGTATTGCCTCTTAGAGGCAGCCAGGGGTGGTGTTTAGTTTTCCCAGATTACTGGGGGTGGGGGGGAGCTCAAGCCAGTTCTGTTTTGTATTGTTAAGAGGAACCCCTAGATTTTGAATCCGGTCCTTGTTGCTGCTGATGCCACCTAACAGAAGGGTTATGTAAGTAATAGCCAAAATGGATTTGTCAAGAGCAAATCATGACAAACCAACCTAGTTTCCTTCTTTGACAGGGTAACTGGCCTCCTGGATAGAACGGAAGCTATAGACTTGATATATCTTGATTTTAGTAAGGCTTTGGACACAGTCACACATGACAGTCTCATAAACGGACTAGGGAAATGTAGTCTAAATTATTATACAATGGGTGCAAAATTGGCTGAAAGACCATGCTAAAAGAGTAGTTATCAATGATTCACTGTAAAACTGGGGGTTTCTGCAGGGGTCTGTCCTGGGTCTGGTACTATTAGGTATTTTCATTACTGACTTGGATAATAAAGTGGAGAATATGCTTATACAAATTGTGGATGATACCAGGCTGGGAGGGGTTGCTAGCACTTTGGAGCACAGGATTAGAATTCAAAATGACCTTGACAAATTGAAACATTGGTCTGAAATCAACCAGATTAAATTTAATAAAGACAAAAGTGCAAAGTACTTCACTTAGGAAGTAAAAAAATCAAATGCATAACTACAAAATAGGGAATAACTGTGTATGCAGTTGTGCTGAAAAGGATCTGGTGGTTATAATTAGGGCTGTCAAGCAATTAAAAAATTAATTGCGATTAATCACACTGTTAAATAATAATAGAATATAATTTATTTAAATATTTTTGGATGTTTTCTACATTTTCAAATATATTGATTTCACTTACAACACAGAATACGAAGTGTACCATGCTCACTTTATATTATTTTTTATTAGTGCAAATATTTGCACTGTAAAAAACAAAAGAAATGGTATTTTTCAATTCACCTAATACAACTAGTGTATTGCAATCTTTTTATCATGAAAGTTGAACTTACAAATGTAGAATTATGTACAAAAAAAATCTGCATTCAAAAATAAAACAATGTAAAACTTTAGAGCCTAAAAGTCCAGTCAGTCCTACTTCTTGTTTAGTCAATCGCTCAGAGAAACAAGTTTGTTTATATTTGCAGAAGATAATACTGTCTGCTTCTTGTTTACAATGTCACCTGAAAGTGAGAACAGGTGTTTGCATGGCACTGTTGTAGCTGGCGTTGTAAGATATTTACAAGCCAGATGCGCTAAAGATTTTTATGTCCCTTGATTCTTCAACTCCCATTCCAGAGGAGATGCATACATGCTGATGATGGGTTCTGCTCGATAACGATCCAAAGCAGTGCGGACTGACACATGTCCTCTGGAATGATGGCTGAAGCTTGAAGAAGCATATGAATCTTTAGTGCATCTGGCACATAAATATCTTGCAACGCCAGCTACAACAGTACCATGCGAATGCCTGTTCTCACTTTCAGGTGACATTGTAATTAAGAATTGGGCAGCATTATCTCCCGTAAATGTAAACAGACATATTTCTCTTAGTGATTGGCTGAACAAGAAGTAGGACTGAGTGGACTTGTAGGCACTAAAGTTTTCCATTGTTTTGTTTCTGAGTGCAGTTATGTAACAAAAAAACTACATTTGTAAGTTGCACTTTTATGATAAAGAGATTGCAAGATTGTACTTGTATTTGGTGAATTGAAAAATACTATTTCTTTTATCATTTTTACAGTGCAAATATTTGTAATAAAAAATAATATAAAGTGAGCACTGTACACTTTGTATTCTATGTTGTAATTGAAATCGATATATTTGAAAATATCGAAAAACATCCAAAATATTTAATAAATTTCAGTTGATATTCTATTATTTAACAGTGCAATTAATTGTGTTTAATTTTTTTTAGATAATCGCATGCCCTAGTTATAATGGATCACAAATTGAATATGAGCCACCAACATGATTCAGTGCCATGTGTAAGACGCGGGAAGTAATTGTCCCACTCTTCTCAGCACTGGTCAGGCCTCATCTGGTGTACTGTGTCCAGTTCTATGTGCCACACTTTAGAAGGCTATGGAGAAATTGGAGAGAGTCTGGAGGAGATCAACAACAACAAAAAGATAAAAGATTTAGAAAACCTGACCTATGAGGAAAGATCTAAAAAACCCGAGCATGTTTAGTTTTGAGAAAAGAAGATGGGGGGAGATGGAACCTGATAACAATCTTCAAATATGTTAAGGAGTGTTATAAAGACCATGGTGATCAATTGTTCTTTGTTTCTACTGACAGAAGGACAGGAAGTAATGGGCTTAATTTGCAGCAAGGAAGATTTAGGTTGTGTATTAGGAAAACTTCCTAATTATAAAGTTAGAAAGTACTGGCATAGGTTTCCAATGGATGTTGTCGAATCCTTGTTCTTGGGAGGTTTTAACAACAGATTAGACAAACACCTGCCAGGGATCATCTAGATACACATGACCCTGCCTCAGAGCAGGGGGCTGCACTAGCTGACCTCTCAAGGCCCCTTCTAGCCCAACATTTCTATGATTCTATTTAACCTTATAAATTGCGAGCTACATTTATAGATCTTCCTACCAATGTGTTAGAAAAACTGATATCTTTATCAATGTGTAATATTCATGTACACGAGGGTAGATCTTTAACATTATTCCCTAGGTTTTAGATTGGTTTAATATCAACTGAATAAAATGTATCAGGCAGCCTTCCCACCTTAATGGCATAGGGGGAAGTCTACTCTAATCATGGATTTAATTGGCTTTACTTTGCCTAAGTTTTCCTCAGGTCCAAGGCTTCTCCCCCCTCTTCCCTCCATCATTTAGTAATGTTACTGCACCATTTGTTTTCTCTGGAGAAAAATCATCTTCTTAGCGTATGCGCAACGTGCCTTCGGGGGCACGTGACCAGGATTCATCACTACATTTGGTCTGCTGGTTGGATCATTAGTTTCCCCGCCTCAGGCATAGTCCAGTTCATGTGACATGAACGCTGATCCATCCCCCCACTTCCCCTGGAGAAAGAGTAGCTTCTTTCTTTCTACGAGAGAGAGAGACAAATGTTGTTCTTTAAAATACATATTTCTGGTAGATTCAATTCCTTATATTTAATCATGTCAAGGTTTTGGTAGTATTATTATAAGGCTTGGTAATATCTTCATTTTTGAATAACTTCCTATGTTTTGTTTTAAGAGGCAGAATATAACCTATAGCCTATAAATGAAGCTGCATAGTCAGGCTGCTTTAATACCCCAGTGTGTTATAAAATGATGATATACATACATTGACACAACCCTATACCCCAAAATGTCTTCCTTTGGGACCACACATTCCCTGTTAACTCTCCTCTCTGCTAGGAACTTTCCCCCCAACATGTCTTTCTGGGTCTGCATCTTTAAATTTGGCTAGAGCAAGCAACTGATGTCTTAAAGTGTCCATTTTCAAATTGACTTCTGCTTGCTGCCTCTTCCTTTCTTCCAGATTGTAAGTGTGTTTATGTAAGTTTGTTATGTTTTTATCCAGTTGTTTCTTTCTTACTCCTGAGAGATAGCTCATTCTCATATCCGTTCATGAATCGTAGAATCATAGACTATCAGGGTTGGAAGGGACCTCAGGAGGTCATCTAGTCCAACCCCCTGCTCAAAGCAGGACCAATCCCCATGCATTTTAATAGAGACAGTGATGAGCTGTCAAAAACTTAACAACCGGTTCCCTCCTCACCCCACGAGGGGGTCGCGGACCAACCCCTGGGACTCCTGCCCCATCCACCCCCCCAAGTTCCTTGATGCCCCCCCCGGGACCGCTGCCCCATCCACCCAACCCCTCCTCTCATTCCTGATGGCCCCCCTGGGACCCTTGCCCCATCCAACCACCCCTTCGCTCTGTCCCCTGACTGGCCCTGGAACCCCTGCCCCTGACTGCCTCCCACCACCCCATCCAACCCTGCTCCTTCCTAACTGCCCACCCAGGACACTTGCCCCCATTCAACCAACCTGTTCCCTGCCTCTGACCTCCCCAACCCCTATCCACTCCCCCGAATTCCTCTGCCCTCTATCCAACACCCCCTCCCTGCTCCCTGCCCCCTTACTGCACTGCCTGGAGGTGGCTGGCAGTGCTACAGCCGCGCCAGGCCGCGTGGCTGGAACTGGGCCGGGCTAGGTGGCTGAAGCCCGACCGCACAGCGCCTGGAGCTGGGCCGCGCTTGCTTCTCAGCCCTCCCAGGCTTCCCGCATGAACAGCTGATTCATGGGAAGCAGGCTGGGGGGAGGAGAAGCAGGGCGGAGCGTTCAGGGAAGGAGGCGGAGGCGGAGCAGAGGTGAGCTGGGGCCGGGGGCAGGGCGGGGAGCTGCTGGAACTTTACTGGTTGTTAAATTTAAAAGCCCTTTTAGAACCGGTTGTCCCATGGGACAACTGGTTCTAAAAGGGGTTCTAAATTTAACAACTGGTTCCCGTGAACCAGTGCGAACTGGCTCCAGCTCACCACTGAATAGAGCCATATGCAAGGTTATACATCTAGGAACAAAGAATGTAGGCCACACTTTCAAGATGGAGGACGATATCTTGGAATGCAATGACACAGAAAAGGATTTAGGGGTCCTGGTAAATAATCAATTGAACTTGAGCTTCCAGTACAATGCTGTAGCTAAGAGGGCTAATTTAATGATATGTTATTAGGGGAATATCAAGCAGGAGCAGAGAGGTGGTATTACTTCTATATATGGCATTAGTAAGACTGTTACTGGAATATTATGTCCAATTATTGGTGTCCAAAAGGATGTTGAAAACTTATAAACAGTTCAGAACAGAGCTACCAGAACAACTCACCGTTTGGAAAACATGCCTTATTGTGAGACACTTAACTCAGTCTATTCAGTTTGAATAAGAAAAAGTTAAGAGGTGACTTGATGGTGGTCTACAAGTACCTATAGTGGGTAAAAGATTTCTGATCATAAATAATTTTTTAATAGTGCCAAATCCCACAAACAAGATCCAATGGTGGAAAATTGAAGCTAGTCAAATTCAGGATTGCAGTGGTAATGGCTAGGGCATTGGTGGCCAACCCAGTAATATCCACTCGGCTGGGATCAAAAGGCAGGAGTCAGAACAGTTACCAAGCTGAGTCAGGAGATGGATACAAAGGGCAAGCCAGGGCCGGGTTCAAAAGTAGCAGTTGGGAACAAGACAGGGGAAAAGACAAGGTCTGTAGCAGTAGTAAACCAGTGTCTGCATCGTTACTCAGATAGCTCCCTGGGGCAACTTCCTGGTTTACATAGTTAGTGTGAACCTGTCATGTGGCTGCAGGGTTCTGTTGCTCTGGCTTCTTCAGATGGTACCTCCTAACCCTCCAGTAATTGGATTGTGGTGTTGGTCACCCAGGACCCCACCCGGAGTTCTAGACCTCTGTATTCTTACAGGAATAAGGAGCCACGTATCTAGAGAATAGCAAGACTAGATGTCTTTCTAAAAGATATGCTGTATTTCAGACAGAAATTATGTGCTTGATTCAGAGTTTACTAAATGAGAAAGTTTGGCTTCTGTTGTGCAGGAAGTCACACCAAATGATCATTATGGGCCCTTGGAATCCATGAATCTAGGTAGCCTTTAATTATGTTAAATAAAATAGTTTTATTATTCCAGGATTAAATCAGACATGCATCTGATTGAAGGACCCTGATGTTCCAGAGAAAGACGAATATCAGCCCTACCTTGAATGATCTGTTGGCTACTTGAACACAGACTACTTGGTTTTTCATTTTTGTGTGTGTGCAAAGGTCAGGAATGTTTGTGCTTGAGTGGTCAAAGATCATTCAAGGTAGAGCTGATATTCCTTCTTTGGAAGATCATGGTCCTTCTATTAGATACATTTCTTTTAGTCTTGGAATGGTACAACTATTTTATTGAATTACATGTAGCTTGTAACACTAATTTTCTGTCCCTAGGGTTATGGAAATGCATTATCATTGGCTTCAGTTTCTCTGCATTTTGCTGCTGGAGGCCTGCAGTCCAGTGGGTGCATTCAATTTTAACTTTGCTATTATTAGAAAGCAAATTATTATTAGATTATGTGGATTCACATCTCAAATAAAGAAACTGGATAATTGTTCTCCATTTCCTCCAGTAATCCAATAATGCAGATGTTCTTCCTTTTCTCCCTAGTTGATTAAAAGTCCTCAATACACTATTAAGATTCCTTCCTGGTTTCAACAGCTGTATAGTTCTTTGGACTTATTATCTGTTCTTATACTCAATAGCTGATTATCATTGTTTAACTTTCTTGTACAGTTCCTGAGTTGCTTCTACTTTTGTTACAAAGCTGCTGATCTTATTTTACAAGCGGGAGAGTTTAGTATCTTAGGTGCCGATCCTGCAAAGACTTACACATGTGCTTAAATGTATGCATTGTGAATGGTCCCATGATTTCAGTGGAACTACTCACTGGTGTAAAGTTAGACACATAAGTGAGTTCCTAAGCAGGAATAGGGCTGAAGTTTGCTATTGCATTCCATCAGAAGTTTCTTCTATTAGACACTGCACCACTGTGGAGCTGTTGACCA
Source organism: Trachemys scripta elegans (assembly GCF_013100865.1). Taxonomy (NCBI): domain Eukaryota; kingdom Metazoa; phylum Chordata; order Testudines; family Emydidae; genus Trachemys; species Trachemys scripta. The sequence continues at coordinate 243,829,505 of NC_048298.1, read as the reverse complement.
TATCTTCAGGAGGTTCTCCTTACACTTTTATCCCCATTGTATTCTCAGGGTTACAGGTCATATCAAGGCAGAATGTTATAAACAATGTTCTGAGATAGGACAGAGAGGAAATCTGTAGCTGCACCATGCGAGTAATCTATAGGCGGGCAGGTCAATAAAATCAAGGAAACTTTGTAGCTGTCTTTCTTTCTCTTTCAGATACTAAACTAACTTTGCACAAGGGCTTTCAGTCACGTTATCATGGCTCTCAAGCTTTCATAGCACCAAAGGTGGACATGAGTCAGAGTTTAAGGCCAGAAGGGACCACCAGATCATCTAGTCTGACTTCGGGTATATCAGAACCTGAGGCCGCTGCAATGGCAGGGAATTGATTAAGTGAGATATACCTAGATTATCCTGGCAAATGATCTGCACTCCCTGATGCAGAGATCACTGCACCCCCCCGCAGGTCACTGCCAATCTGACGTGGGGAAATTTTTTACCCCCATCCTCTCATATGGACACCAGTTACACACTGAGTATGTAAGCAAGAACCAGCCAGCCATGCACTTGAATATTTGGCACCAAGTATTCTCTCTCTCAGCCACCTCAGAGCCCTGGCTCTCCCCATCCAATGCCCCATGTCCAGCCATGGACATCTCTGACATTTCAGAGGAAGGAGACGCAATTCTTCCCCTTCCCAAGAATACTCTGGGGAAAGGAATCTCTTCTTGACCCCAGCAGGTGACCAGCTGAAGCCCTGAAGCATGAGTTTTAGGAGCACAAGACTTAAACCAGGAGGGACCTTCAGGGCTGCTGAGCCCTGCTCCTCACCACCACAAGCAACCACATCGTACAGTCCCCTCGTAAATTTATCCAGCTCTCTTAAAACTAAGGAAGTTGTTTGCTCCCACAACTAATGTTGGGAGGCTGTTCCAGAACCTCACTCCTCTGATGGTTAGAAACCTGCTCCTAATTTCTAACCTGGATTTGTTCATGGCCAGTGTATATCCATTTGTTCTTGAGCCAAAATTTCAGTTTAGCTCAAATAGCTCTTCGCTTTCTTTGGTGTTTACCCCCAATGTATTTATAAAGAGTAATTACGTCCCCTATCAACCCTCTTTTTGCTAGACTAACCAAACCAAGTTTTTCCAGCCTCCTCTCATAAAAGAGGCCCTTGATTCCCCTCATCATCCTAGTAGTTATTTTATTCTCTTTCCACTCTGAATTAATCTTTCTTGCACATGGATAACTAGGACTGTACACAGTATTCCACTTTAGGTCTTACCAGTACAGTAACATTAATACTTCTCTATCTCTACTGGAAATGCCTTGTGTGATGTATCCTATATCACATTTGCCTTTTTCGCAACTGTATCATATTGGTGGCTCATAGTCATCCTGTGATCACCACACCCATGTCTCTCTCCTCCTTTATCACTCCCAACTAATGAGCCCCCAGCTTGTAGCAGCAATTATGATTAGATGCTAAGTGCATGGCCTCTGTGCTATTGATTTTCATCCCATTTCTGTCACACATGGGTGGCAGGTATCACAGGCCGGGGGGAGGTGATGCCTCCCCAAACAGCCTGGCTTGCCCCTGCCCATGCTCTGCCCCCAGGCTCCCTTTGGCTTCCCACTTTCCCCCTCCCCTCCCAACCTGGGGCTAAGGTGGCCTGTGGCTGGGACTTTGGACAGCTGGGCCCAGTGCTTGTGCTGCCCGGCACTCCACGGCTGGGGTTGCTGGGGCCATGCTACCTGCCTGGATCTCTGGGGCTGGGGATGCCAGGGCAGCCCTGCCCACCTGGCGCGCTGGCCCTGGGGCTGGGGGCGCTGGGGCCGCGCTACCTGCCCAGTACTCTGGCACTGTGGCTGGAGGTGCTGGGGCTGTGCTCTGGGGCTGGGGGGGTTGGGGGCGCTGGGGCTGGGGGGTTCTGGGCTCTGGTGGAGGAGGGGCAGGGCCTCGGGCAGAAGGGGCAGGGCCAGGGGCTAGCCTCCCCCAATGGGTGGTTCATGCAACACCCAGGTTGTCACCCCAGACTTCAAGGTTATCCAGATCTTTCTGTTTAATAATCCAATCCTCCTCTGTATTGACGATGCCTCCCAATTCTATATTGTCAGCAAATTTCATTAGCACAGTAGTAGTTCTACTTTTTGTGCCAAGGTCATAAATGGAAATATTGAATAAGATTGATTCTAAAATCTTGAGGAAGTCCTCCTTCCAGTCTGATAGTTCACCTTTCAGCACAGTCTGCTGCCTTCTCCCATTTAGTCAATTCCTTATCCACCTTACAATTCTTGTACTAATTCCACCTTCTCTAATTTAACTAATAATTTTCAGTGTGGTACCATATAAAATGCTCTACTAAAGTCCAAGTATATTATATCTACTGAATTTCTCTTATCTAAATAAATCAGTTATTTTCTTAGAGAAGGAAATCAAGTTAGTCTGGCATGATCTACTTTTGGTAAACCCACGTAGCATTATATCCCCTTTTCTGTTTTACCTCTATGAATGTAATCATTCTTTCCTTCACAGTTTGTTCCAAAGTCTTGCATATAAAATGCTGGTTAGACTAACAGGTCTATAATTACTGTTTATAAAATCACTGTTTTTCCCTTTCTTAAATATAGGTATGATATTAGGTATTCTCCAGTCATATGGTAATATCTGCTAATAGATTTATTAAAAATCCTTGTTACTGGACAAACAATCTCATGTGCCAGTTCTTTCAGTGTTCTGAGATGGAGATTATCTGGTCTTCCTGATTTGAATGCATTAAGCTCTCTGAATTTTTCTTCCACCTCAGATGCGGTAATTTCCATATCTATACACAGCTTCAAAGTTCACTAGTGACTGAGTTTTAAACTGAGTCAGCGCCACCCCCTCGCTAAGGGCTGTCAGCAAGGACTGGATCAAGCCACACACCTAGAGAAAATCACCCCAAAATCAAGGCTGCACCTCCAGAACACAAAATTACCACTCTCCTCTCAGGCGAAACTCCCACAGAAAAATCCACTGTTCACTGCTAGCTATTCACCACACGTCAAGTTCTTTTTCAGAGTAATATCTATTTTCCAGCAAGAGAATCTTTAAGATCAAGTAGGACAGACTTTTTGTTCTGTAAAACCTGTACAACAGGGTCATTTTATGAAATTTTACCGTAGCCAGTATGCTGCCACTAGACATTCTATAAAGCGTGGGTAAAACATGCTTGAAGACCAGGCAGCATCACAGATTTTTGGATACTTTAAATCGATAGGAAGTACAGAAACCATGTTTTCTTTATGTGGGAAACAAGGATTTAGAAGAATTCTTGCATTTGGAAAAGGGAAAAATCAAGTGGTTTTTTTATATTCATCTGTTGAGAAAGACTACATTTCCATCCTGGATCAAGACTGTCTTCAGGAACTCCTGGAACTAATTTTTCTAAGGAGAAGACTATTTCACAGCCTTCTTTGGAACTTTCAGAAGAAGATCTAGGACCTAAGAAGTGAGAAATTAGCATTCTCCTATTAGAGTAGAGGCTTTATAAGTATTATAATAATGCTAGGCTTCAGCCTTTTTTTTTTTTTTTTTTTTTTTTAAGATTTTTCTCCAAAAAGAGGAAGGCTCTGATTTTGCTGTGCAGCGTAAGGGTTTTATTTCATTTGCATCTTGGGTTTTTGCTTAGCTTTGCTAAGCTGCCTTGTCCAGGGGAGATAGAAATGAAACTGGGGAACTAGCAGCTAGGAGACATGTTCAGGCAAGGCAGAAGAACCCTGCCACTGTTACAGTGTCTGCAGTCATAATCAGGGCACTTATTTATTTATACTGCCATAGCACCCATTAGCCACAATCATGGGCCAGGACCCTATTATACTAGGCACTGTATAAACACAGAACTAAAGGACAGTATTCCAAAGATCTTACAATCTGCACCGCTTTCTCCTAGAAGCCTTTGTGTGAGACATTTACCTTGCCACAAACACTGTCTGGCCACCCCTAAGGTGTGAAAGAAGACTGTTCCAGAGGAAAAACTGTGGCACTAAGATTCCAAAGCATCAGTTCAGTTCACCTGCTTGACAACTGACACCAGAGTGCAAGTCCAGGTGTTCGTAATGGGGACTGACTCCATTAAAGGGAAACATTTATTGAAAAAAGTGACTTTCCTGTGTGCTTGAAGTAGGGCTGTGGGTTTTTATTCTTTGTGGAATCACTACCACTCTAGGGTGAAATTAATAAAGCAGTCACTTTATGATGACATGCCTGCTTTGCAAGACCACACTAAAGCACCTGCCTCACATCACTGGTTGTATTCCAGGCAGAATGCATAATGAGATTACCATTTTTTTCTAATTTTAGATGTCATAGCTTTAGGAACACAAAGCTAATTTAACCTTTTACAGCAATGCACCCTTTACATTTTCTTTTGTTAATTTATCAGCAGAGCTTCCAGTGTTTTTTTTTTGCTAATGATTAATTACACTTTTTTATGAAGTGCAGAGTCTTAGTAATTTCCTTGTTCCAATTCCATTAACTTCCTGGTAGTATTGTCTAAAGCAACCAGACTCTGATGTGTAATCCAACTGTTTCCCTAGTATGTGGGAAGCAGTAAACTTTTTGTTTATCTTGTAAACAGTTCTGGTTGTATGCCTTCTACTGTTTCTTTCCCATGGCATTTCTGGCCACATTAAGATTGAGATTAGCATAGACTCTATTCTCAATGGCACCATGTAATGCTTTTGAAAACAGGGATGAAAACATCCCAGACTATACTGTGAACCTAGTTCACAGAAATAATGACCTACTGATTTGTTTTCTCTGAGAGTGTTATGCTATATGCACATATAATATAGGAGTGGGCAACCCTGGAGAACTTTGAATTCTGTAGTTGATCACAAAATTCAACAAATTTGTAGAATTTGACCTAAAAACTTCTTCAATTATGGAATATTAAACATTTAAAACTAACAGAAAAAAGCTGAACAAAACATCCTGGGGAGACATTTCCTTAATTCTCACAAGCCATAATAGCTAATGCCAAGCATGAAATAACCACTTAATCATTTTAAATGATGCTATTAAAAATTACAGCCAGGTTATGATAAGCATTTTTCACCCATTAAAAGTATTTACAGCCAGAGAAATAGTTCCCCATCTAAGGACTACACTCTCTTTGGATGTGGCAGAAATCGGCTCCAAATCAATAAAATATCATTTTGTTTAAGGTCTAATGGTCTCTGCCCTTGAATCTCTTTCAAAGAAAGTGCCACTATGCTGAACATTGGCTACATAAACTTAGAAAACTCATCTCTCTGGCTAGTCTCAAAAGGGGTGAAAGCTGGAATTATTTCTGATTCTTGGACTAATGCTATAAAGGATGAACATATTATCCATGTATGATAGTTAGTCCATTGGTGGAACCCAGTGACTCAATTTCCTTGATTCCCAACGAATACCAGGGTCTGACAAGGAAACAGTCAAACCTTCAGGCAAAGCTATAAAAGCTTAATTTATTATTAATTATTGTTATTAATTATCACAATATTTGAAGCTGAGTTCTAGCAAAAGCATTTTGTGTACCTGAGCCAATTCACAGTAGCAGAGAAAGATCATAATGCAGCTAACTCAAAAAGGGGGTAAGCAAGTGCTACCCAACCTTTCCCGAGGAGTCTTAAGAGCAGCTGGAGCCCTGTGCTTAACATACAGCATTAGGGGGTTGATCTTTCTTACTGTTTCATAAGTCTGCCACTTGACTCTCTTCTTTACGCTGAGGCCTAGTCTTCACTTACCGGCTGGTCCGTAGGCACGCCATCGATGTTCTGGGATCGATCCCGGAAGTGCTCACAATCGACGCCGGTACTCCAGCTCGCCGAGAGGAGTACGCGGCGTCGACGGGGGGAGACTTCCGGCCGCGTCTGGACCGCGGTAAGTCCGGAGTAAGGTACTTCGAATTCAGCTACGTTATTAACGTAGCTGAATTTGCGTACCTTAGTCCGAAGTCCGGACTAAGTGTAGACCAGCCCTGAGACTTCTACTGTTGTAATTTGCAGAACTAGGTTAAAAAGCACTTCACATACTTAGGATTCTAAGCTGAGGAATCTTGTTTCTAGGTTAGCAGGCAAGGCAGGACAGAATGCCTTCCAGCAACTCTCAACCAGAGGGATCCTTTCCAATTAAGGCAGTGACAGGTGTGTCACACCAACATGCACTTCAAAGCTAGATGACTAGAACCAGGTTTTTGAGTCAATTCCCAACTTTCTAGGTCTTAAACATAAGTGAAAGGGTTAGTGTCAATAAAGACAGGGCCCAATCCCATTTTTCTTGCTGGATCAGGCCCTAATGCTTCATATATTCCCAGTTCCGTAGTATTTTCATCTGTTTTTAACTGGCAGGAGATAAACCTAAGAAACTTTCAGATATGTACCTTTAGCTTTCTAGCAGGCTGGATTAGGGCTTGAAAACCCCCATTTTTGTATGTTTCCAATGTCAACAGGAACATAAAAAAGTGTTTGTAGGGTGGTGCCTACAGGTAGGCTCCACAATATTTTTTAAACACCCAGTTGGTCTCACAGTATCACATAAATCACTATTTGCATTCGCACCTAGAAGCCTCAACCAAGACCAGGAACTCACAGTGCTAGACACTGTATGTACATGCACACACACACACGCATGCAGAGCAGGGCCCTTGGCCTGGAGAGTTTCTAATCTAACTAAACAAGAGAGAAAGGATGGAACAAAGGAAGCACTTTCCCCATCTTCCAGAGGCCTTGAGCGAGAAAGATTAAGTCATCTGGTCAAGTTCACACTGCCTTGGTTCTGCCACACAACAGACTGTAGATCTCCCAAGTCCCAGTTCAGTGCTTTACTCCACAGCCACTCTTGCTAAAAAACCCATATTGGCTTCTAAAGTTAAGCACAGCAGGTAAAAGAGCTTTTAAAATCCATGCATGTCTCTACATTGCAAGGCTTTAAGCAAGTACCAGCACCCGTAGCCAGATATTGCAATAAGGTCGAATTCCATTTTCTACATGTTGTATGGCCTACCTGATTAGAAAAAGACAGTGCATTAACCCTGTATTGGAGATTGTTGAGTAGTGTCACCATGTTCAAAGCCCAATAGTGGCAACTGTTTGCCTTATCCTCTCTGATACAGCCACTCTCTTTGAAATAGATGCCTGTGATATGTGTCTGGCATTGCAAGTGTGAGCCAGGTCAGTCCTCTGATCAGGCTCCCCGAATGCTATCTGAGTACGGCGCTCTTAAGTGGTTTGTTTTTCTGCTTGATGTATTCAGGGGGCAACTAAGATAAATAGATGTCATAATGTAATGATGGAGGTGTTCAAAGGAAAAATGATAAGGGGATACACCAGTAACTCAAAGATATTTTTATCCTATAAGTAACTGTGATGCTACTTGTTCAACTGTTTTACTGAATGTTCAAATGAGTATATTTTAATTATGTCCTAAAGCTTAGTAACAAAAGGCAAGATATTCAAACAGCAGATCTAATTTAAATAAAGTGTATTTTTTCCCTCATGAACATTAACCACTAAATAACATTAGCCTTTGAACCAAATAAAGGGCTAACAAGAAGTCATACCCTCAGGGACAGGGCCGATTTGATAGCACAGTAGCATTATATGGTAAAAGTTGCATTAAGAATAATTGAGAATCTCTCACACTTTGGACCGGTGACTGGTGAATATGGGGAAGTTGGCAATTAAGAGACAGTTAATGGAGAACCTTTTGGAGAAACCATGGAGTATTGTAGAGTGCAGCGGTGTGTCAATGGCTTGGGTGGGGGGTGAGTGACTTGTATAAGAGGGCTGGATAGGGGAGTCACAGCCAGGGCCGGCTCCAGGCACCAGCTTAACAAGCAGGTGCTTGGGGCAGCCAAGGGAGAGGGGCGGCACCTGCGGCAATTCGGGAGCGGCAGGTCCCTCACTCCCTCTAGGAGCGAAGGACCTGCCGCTGAACTGCCGCCGCCGATCGCGGCTTTTTTTTTTTTTTCCAATTGCCGCTGCCGATTTTTTTTGCTTGGGGCGGCAGAAATGCTGGAGCCGGCCCTGGTCACAGCGGTAGGTTGGAGGGGGAAGAAGGAGAAGCAAGAGTATATGCCTGTGAGGATCCCTGCTGGCATAAATAGAATGAAAAAAGGAAATGGGAGGCACACAAAACTTATCTTGATTAAGTTCTAAGTAATGACCTTTGTCACTATGGCTTTCAAAACAACTAGAAGAAACACTTTAAAAAATAAAGAAAAAGCCGACGTTGTTTGGCATGGAGGCAAATTTGGATTCTGAACTGAACACTGTAATGAGGGACAGATAATAGGTGTGAATTGAAACTAATTGGTGTTTCAGATCATTGAGCTGCTTCAAAAACCATTTGTGATGAGGACTGTAGAAGTTAAGTTTCTTTTCAATGCCTAATTAAACACAGTTCCGTCCTGAATGAGAGAAAAAAATGTATTGTCACTTGCTGCCCAGTACTCAACCAAGTGATTTAAGTGGACAGTCAGTGCAAAGATTTAGGTTTTGTGTAGTAAAGTCTCTTTCTGGTTAGTGCAGTGTAGTGGCACTTCTGAATTACACACATATTGGAAAGGGCCCTAAGCAAATGTAATCAAAGTTGTTGGAAAGCATTGTATATTACAAAGGAAAGATGGGGGGGAGGGGGAATAACAGATTTATAGCTGGGTTGTTTTCAAAACTGAAAGATCAGTTTGGGTGCCAGTATCCTGCTTCTGGGTGCTTAAATTGGTATGTACCTTTGCTACACTTCTATGCTGAAATGTAAGCATCCACATGTGTAGACAGTATTAGTAGTACACAGTATTAAGATGATTTGAGGATGAGTTCTCCCTGATAGAAATATCCATTCAAAAGTCTGAGAAGAAGCCCCCGCCCCCAAAAGATTGGCAACTGACTAGAACTCCTATAAAATAAATTAAACTTGACATATGAGATCCATTTTTTACTATGAAGCAAATTCCTGACTTCATTGGCTGCGAACCAACAGAGCTACAATACCACTGCATACAGAATAAACATAGTCTGAAGCAGGTGGAGGTAGTGCCGCAGTATATACAAATGCCAATCTGTGCTTTGTAACCTGCGGACAATTTAGTGCTTAAAAAAATTATAGTATATGCAGAAAAAAAGAGAAGCAAGGCTAACGACTTTTTCTGCATTTGAAAGTACCATACTAGATTTGAAACATGTCCTACCATATTGTCTCCTCCTTTAAAAAGAGGAGGAAGGAAAAGGGATTATTGTATTTAAATTTAGATCCATCATATTATTTTAAAACAGATATTTTACAAATTAAATCTTATTCTTTCTTCCAAATGTTTACTTTCAAATGCTGGCATGGCAGAACATTGATCCTTTTTGGTACCTGGGACTCCAGTAATCCAAGCACTGGCCTTCACCCACCACCCAGCTAAGGGGAAAACTAATCTTCTGCAGCACTGCCTGAGGAATGAAGCAGGCAAGTCTTCTAGTATTTAAAATGGCGGAGAGAGGGAGAGAGGTTAAAATACTGTAAAACTTTTCAGACTGGTGACATTTCGGTCCAAATCTGCTAATTGTCTTGAAATTCCTACAAACCCAGTGAGGAAAAAATCACCCAGATGCCCAGATATTTTAGATTTGACAGCCATATCATGCCAGGGAATATAGTAGAATTCAACAGAGTTGATAAAGTCTGGCATGTCACAGATAACATCACCAACATCTGAATCAAACTCAGCATTTCCTCCCTCACTGAATAAAAGTAGAGACCAGATATAACCACTTTCTACTTAGCCTATCCAATTGAACAGCAGCCACAGCACTTTGTCTTCTAGGTGATTTATAAGCATTGACTAATTAATCTCACAACAAACTTGTATTGGATTTTTTTTAAAGTATTAACAGACATGGAAACTGATTCATGGGTAGTATGAGAATGGCCCCAGACAGAGTCAATCTAAAAACAAGATTAGGACTAAGGAATCCTAGCTTCCAGTCCTGCACTCAGATCACTAGACAACACCTCTCAGCCCACATATCTTCTAGAGTGCTGTCTCAGTTGTCACTAAAACTGCAGTAATACTTCAAAACTATCACCAGTACTACTTCAGATGTTCAGATGAGATCATTTCAACGAGGTTCATGCCTCTATGTTACTTTTTTACAAATATTCTAGCAGCAATATTTTGAGAAAGTGAATTCTGAGGAAGGAATTTTCTCTCAAGTGTGGCCTATGTAAAGGCCATCCAGAATTGCCCACTCAGGCGTGTGCAGGGCTGGTATTGAGTTGCTCCCTTCTGGCAGCAACATTAAAAAGGGAGTGGAGAAAGACAGGAGTAGGTGGAAATATGGTAGTGGAGGAAATCTTGAACTAGTTTTTGCTTGCTGCATTATTTTGAAATTCCACAAAGTGTTCTGACCACTTCTAAGATGTGAATTATATTTGGAAATAAATCTTTAAACTAAAATGAGCATTTCTTAGCCGTCCATGTTGGCCAACATATTTCTGAAAAGCGATCATCACTTGTGAGGGTAACAGCATGGGGCCTAATGGAATGTATTGCAATCTAAATTTCCATCTTGCTTTAATGCTGGTTTAATAATCAAAAGAACTTTACTCTTTAAACATTTAACATTTTGCTTGAATTCAGACATTAATTATTAGTGAGATTTTAATCTGAAAAAGTATAGCAGTAGCTGTACCTCTAATTCTGCTCTAACCTTGCATTCACCTTGCAACTATCCTATAGAGAAGCTTGAAGTCATTTGTAACAGTCTGATTTCTAAAGAACAGTACGTGCAAGTCCAAAAAATGTGACATACTATTGTCCATAGGTGAATGAGTCATACCAATTTGTTTAGGTAGGTAGGGTATGGGGATGGCTATTAAATGGCAATGTATTATGTTTTTTTTTTTAAGCAACTAATTTTTTAATGCTTATGGAATTTGTTCAGGACTTTAAAATGGAGGGTGCAATTTAATCAACGATGTGCTAATAAAAAATATAACTTTTTCTCTTCAAAAATGAGAAGTTTCTCTTTAATTATTGACTGAAATCTCCAACATCCATCACCTATGACACATGGTAGGTTATTGTCAAAAGATGACCAGAATGCAGTGCCACTAAATATTTCATCTTAATCATAATGTGTGCTGCAAAAGGTTTGAACTTTATATCAAGCTTTGAAATGGCTTTTGATAAACCACATATTGGGTTCTCTCTCTCTCTCTCTCTCTCTCTCTTTGTGTGGTACATTAGGAGCCAGAGTCAAAGCTAGCATTTAAACTCAGGCTTCTCTTTTTTTGCCATTTGTTGTTGATAATAAGAAGGTACAGATGTTTTTTAAATGAGAGCTGATTAGATGCAAACTCAGTTTAATTTAAGTTTAAAAAACAAAACCCCAGAGGCCTGGATGTTAAAAAAAAAATTGAGTTGATTACTTTAATGAGGTGTGGTTCTACTTCCACTAACTTCGAGGGTACTTTTACCATGTTGAGCACTCTTGAAAATTTCACCCGGCACACCTGAAACAGCTGTAGCACCTGAGACAGTTGTATTAGTTGGCAAAACTTGCATTAAGCACCACATACACATGACTCTTGTAATGACCACTTTAAGCGATCCCTGTCTGATTCTTATTTAAACCCAGTGAGTTTTTGCTAGGCACAGGGGTAGTGGCTCAACTGTATTTCCCCATCTGAAACACACCTGAAGCATTGAGTCTTTCCTTGTACAGGTTTACTCAATCAGTTACATGGAACAACGAGGCATTTTCTGCATGCTTTTTTTGTTTTGAGGGAAGCCATAAAATAAGAGGATAACAGAGATGAGCATTTCGACAAAAGTATAATTTAGGCAATGGCATATGCTAAGAATGGTGAGACTGTGGTGGTAGGTACACTGGCATATATAGGCCCTGATCCTATTCCCATTGAAGTTAATGGCAAAACTCTTATTGACCGCAATTATGGTCTGTACGAGTGTGCTTGGGGGTGGGGGTGAAAGGACAGTTTGATGAGGACAGAATGATGCCAAGTTCATAGGCAAATGGGAAGTCTGAGCCATGGAGGGAGAGAAAAGCTGGAAAAACCCAAGGGAATTACAAAGTCTGTCTTTGAGACACTTATCAATGGAGCTGAGAAGCCACATATTTACTTGATCAAGGCAGGGGGGAAAAAGGTGGAGGGGATTTCAAAATGTATATGAGGATCAACTAATGTGTGTGCAGCTGCTGTAATCAGGCTTTGTAAACTTGTGTGCCTTTAAATTGTAAACATTTGAAGTTAGGAACTTTGTTTGTCCTGCACACTTTACTCATTGTACTGGGCTGTGAACATCTACTACACTATGTAAACAAATTGAGTTTTCTCTATTTGCCTGGGGGGGGGGCTTCCCTGTTTGTCCCAGTTTCTCAAAGGAGGGCTGCTAGGCCATGCATTCCCCTGATACCAGGTCCACTGGAACTACTGTGTGTACTCTGTCTCTGTCTATTCCCACCAGAACAGCTAGGAAAATCTTCCCTTTGCAGCATGGCCTATCACTTCCAGGATGGGGGGGGGGGGCAGGGATAGCTCAGTGGTTTGAGCATTAGCCTGCTAAACCCAGGGTTGTGAGTGCAATCCTTGAGGGGGCCATTTAGGGATCTGGGGCAAAAATCTGCCTGGAGATTGGTCCTGCTTTGAGCAGGGGGTTGGACTAGATGATCTCCTGAGGTCCCTTCCAACTCTGATATTCTATGAAAAAGGGCAGTCCTGCAGGGGGAAGTGTTGTGTAGTGATGCTGGGAGAAGGAAACTGGAAATTGGGAGAAAGTGG
>NC_048298.1:243775764-243812908 GCF_013100865.1 Trachemys scripta elegans | reverse complement strand
GCAGTCCTGCAGGGGGAAGTGTTGTGTAGTGATGCTGGGAGAAGGAAACTGGAAATTGGGAGAAAGTGGGCTTGCTAGGAAGACTCAGAACAGATTGAAGAGGAAAAGGGGAAATCTGGGACTGATGGGATTCTAAGCAGGGCAGAGAGAAAAGAAGTGGAGTCCTCACTCTACTGACCAAAAGCCTTCATAAAATCTGTATGCCAGAGTTTTCTGGTGCACAGAAGAGCGTACAATCTCCTATATCTCTTTAAGGATTGTAGCTTACTCCCCCTGCATGGCTGGCTGACCAGCTCCATTCCACAGGAGTGTGTAGAGCCATGGCCTCGATTGTTTCCTGCTGGGTATTATGGAGGGAACAGGCCCTGCTCTCCCCATAGCATAGGGTCGAAGTTTTGCACAGCCCTCACAGCCCTTACATGGGTCACAAAAGGTGGGAGATGTCCTTCACCAGTGGTTCTCAAACTAGGGCTGCCGCTTGTTCCAGGAAAGTCCCTGGCGGTGTTTACCTGCTGCGTCTGCAGGTTCGGCCGATCGCGGCTCCCACTGGCCGTGGTTCGCCGCTCCAGGCCAATGGGGGCTGCGGGAAGTGGCGCGGGCCATGCTGGCCGCCCTTCCTGCAGCTCCCATTGGCTTGGAGCGGCGAACCGTGGCCAGTGGGAGCCACGATCGGCCGAACCTGCAGACGCAGCAGGTAAACAAACTGGCCTGGCCTGCCAGGGGCTTTCCCTGAACAAGTGGCGGCCCTAGTTTGAGAACCACTGTCCTACACCCTCTGCTACCCTGCAACTCACTCTAAAGCCTCTTTTGAGGGGTGTACCTCTGTTTAAAGTGACCTGAACAGTAGTTTTTAGGCACTGATTATGTGCCCTTTTTTGCTTCTTAAGAAAGCTTGAAAGTTAGGTCAGTGCATCCACCTAAGGCCCAGTCAGAATCTTGGCTTGTAATAACATTAATCATATTGTATGAATTTGGTACCAGCTCATTTAAATGACTATAAACTATTATAATGCAGTGTTGTTGTAGCTGTGTTGGTCCCAGGATGAGAGAGACAAGGTGGGTGAGGTAATATCTTTTATTGAACCAACTTCTATTGGTGGAAGATATTACCTCACCCACCTTTTCTCTCTATTTATAATGTAATCTAGTGAATAAGAATACAGTTAAAGTGTGTGTGTATTTCAGTGGGGGGAATTTACCATCTGAGCAACAGCTCCAAAAGAGTAAATCCCGATCTTGAAAACCTTACTCATGTGAGTAACTGTAACTCATACCAGTAGCTCCATTGCCTTCTTTGGGGCTATTTGTGTGTGTAGTAGTAAAAAGATTAGGCCCTAAAGTAACACAATGAAAACAGAGTGAGAGGGGGAGCAACATATTTTTTTTTGTATATACAGAACACAGCACAGAAATCTTTCATGAGAACTTAAAGCAAGGAAATGCACCATGTCTGTCACTAAAAGAAAAAAAAATGTCATCACTCCAATGGTATTGATTAAAACAATAAGGACTTCCTGGTGCCAACAGTCAGAACAAATGTGTGAGAAGTGGTGAAGGGGTATTACCATATTGTTGAGGCTTTCACAGGAAAATTCCAAATAAGCTGAAGGAGTCCTGTCAATATTTGTATTAGGAAACATGCTGCTGCCTGATTCTAAGATACTTTAGAAAAAAAAATTCTTGAGAAACTTTATAACAATAAAAAAGATATACTCAGAGTTTGGTGTGCTCATTCTCATGCTAATGTTACAGCACTGATCTCTCATTGTTAGCACTTGGTCTACATTTCTGTCAGCTCCAGTCAATGGAAGGCACAGCTGCTGAAGCCACACATTGTGTAGGCAGCATGCCTTTGTGTTGTGCAGCTGTGGAGTTCTCAGGTCCACAATAGCAAGCCAGCACACACTAAATTAGGAAAGATTATTGTTTCATTTATTGACTATACAATTTTAAAACAGCAAGTATATTATTTGTTTCACGTTTTATTTGTCAAGGTCACTTTTAGCAAAAGCTGGGCACATGGACACAAATATAGGGCATCTGTACCTCCAGCCATCCCAGTAGGAAGAAAATTACAAACGTTATTGAAATGAAATTGGACTGTGGGTTGCTTTCATGAAGCACAGTCTCCCACCTGCCTTCTCCCAGCCACTCATTTGTGAAGGTCTTGGTGCACTTTTCTTTCAGTCTTGTTAGGTCCAAGTTACTTCCCCAGGAAAGTATTTACCCAGTTGTATAATTTGTTCTGAGAATGTCCACAAAGGATATTTCACAGTAAAAGTGAAAACAAGTGAGTTCAATTTTTGATCTCAGTTTTCTGAATGCTTCTTTCACTAAGTGGCCTATAGATAAGGGAAGACAGACATTTCAGTTGGAAGCAAATATCACTTCTGTATACAAAAAGGAGGAAAAGAAAAGGCAAGAAAATCTATTTAACATTTTAGGATACAGTGATATTTGAATAAAACCATTTTTCTTCCATTTATTCAGATGTGAAAGAAGTCACTGAATAATAATAGCTGCTGTCAAATATATTTATATTTAAGAAGGTCTTTATGTAAAATCTCCCTCTCTTTTTTTTTTAATCGGGACTGATTTTTCTCCAAGAGAATTCTACCATCTCCTAGCAACCAACATGGCTATCTTTTTGAACAGAGGCTGCATGAGTACCTAATCTTTATGTGGAAGCATTTGCAAATTTAACAGTCAAAACTCTCACAAATTCAAACCAAGTTGTTAGTTGCTCCAAGAGCTACACTAGCTACCACTCTATATCTTACTAATCTATTGAAGTTTTTATAATGGCATCAATTATTGTAATATCTGAACACCTCCCAAGGAGTTAAAAACCAAATCTACAAATGATCCATGGCCTAATTTTTCTCCCTACTTTCCCAGGCAGTGAGAAGAATTGTTTTGTTACTTAGTTATAATTTCCTTCTCTCAATTCCACCATCTCCTTGCTTTGCCTTCATGTCTCCTCATCTTCTTTCTCCTCTTCATTTTTTTCTCCTTTGCTGTTTTAAGTTGTATTAAACCAAGCCAAAGAAGTGTGTATTTCACTTCATTCTGAAGACCATGATGTTAGTGGTCCTTCTACTATTCAGGCAATGACTTTCACAAGAAAGCACTATCTTCTGCTCTCCTGAGCTTTTCACTTGAAGTTGATAACTTTATAGTTCATGAAGGAACATAGCTGCTAAAGGAGGTAGTTATATTTGAGGGTTAATTTCATGTAAGGCCTTATCTTTGACCTTGACCCTATAGTTTATGGCAAACACTGGGGTGATGTGCACTCAGTGGCTGATGCTAGTGAGGAGATAAACTGTTGTATTCTGGACTAAAATACCATTTTAAAAGGACCATATGCTCATACTTGGGTAGAGTAATTTGCAATAATTTGGCTTGGAGGTCATGAAGGCTTCAAATTACTATAGTCAAGCTATTACTTAATAAGAACAGGGAACTGTTTTCTAACCATTTTCAAGTGGAAAATGTTTTTCTTGGCCGGAGCCACTTGGGATGCCAGCAGCAACAAGGAGTCCAAATGAACCTCAAGGCTGCTGATTGATTTAAAGATCTGACAGCTGACCCTCTCAGTAGAGGGTGGTATAATGGGGGGAACCTGGTCCTAAAACTTTCTCTCTTCCCATTTACACCACCTTCATTTGTCCAATTTCCACTTCAGCCAACTGCCCTGCAGATAAGTGGTGAAACTGGCCAGATTTTGGGATAGTTGGGGGACAACGTGCTAGAGGCAAACGAAGTGTAAAGTTTGTGTATCATCTCAATGGCAAAATAGGAAAAATGATGATGTCTTCACAGCTGTGTTTAGTCAATTCCTTCCCAGGACACCCTCACAATAGGTAAGAAAAGATGAACTTCTAAGAAAGAAGAAAATATAGAGAAACAATGGAAATAAAACTTTCCTTCAAAAAGCTCTACCGCAATTAAAGCATAGCTAAATGTTCAGCTCTAGCCAGCCTTAGTGCAGTTCTATTGTTCTATTTAACGAATCCATAGGGAGAAAAAGGCATGATGACAAATAGTCCCTTTGTGAAGTTACAATGTGTTCCTCTGATCCCCATTTATTCTCTTCCATTGTATTATTGATCCCATACAAAAATGATGCCTCAGATTCATAGTCTGAAAATAAGTACATTTTTCATTTGCACTTGACCCAAAATTTAGATAGAAACAACAAAGCTGCTTCTGGAGTCTTCTTTTGTGATGCTTTTTTACAGGAATAAGTGCACATTTCTTAGTTATGTCCCAAATTTGGGAACATGTAGATTCCATCCCCTTTAGAAATGAACTTACCTTTCCTTTTAGATATCATTAATAAAATTCTTCTCTCTCTTTCCCTGCCCCCTCAACCTAATTTTTCGCAATCACAGACTGCTTTGTACACTAGTTGCCTTTGGTCCAGTCTCTCAGCAGACTACATGCTGTTTCCATGTACACACATTGGGATATCCTTTGCTAGTGCTTTCTAGAGCCATTTTTCAAAGAAAACAATTGGATCTTCTCTTTGGGCTAAGCAACAATAGGTAGTTTGTGGGTCCTTGTTTGTTTATGTGCTATCTCCAAGCAGTTCCAAAATAGTTCATTTCCCTTTTAGTGTGATAGTTATTATTGTTGCATGATTTAGTGTTTTCCAGGCTGTCAAAATTTGATTCCATTTCTCCCCTCAGCTTCCATTGTTAACTATTAATTTTTTTATTGTTTGCATTCAGAGTTACTGGGTCACATTTTTGATATTTCCCTGTGACTTTATCATTAATGTTTTGTAACAACAGGGCATCCAATTGAGGGATTGCTGCTTTGTTCATGGAATACCTTGAGAGTATGTGCCATTGAGTGTCCTGGTTTTGGGCACAGCAAGCTTAGCTCCAAAAACATCTTGATATACTAATTTGTTATAGATTGTGGCATTATGTGTTTCTGCTTAATGGCAAGGCTGTCAGAAACCAAGATGTGGAAGGTCAGGCCTAGTGGTTGGTGCAGTGGCAGCCAGAGGTCAAAGCCAGAGTCAGAAGTCCAGAGCAGGGTTGGCACAAGGCAAAGACAGGGCTGGAAGCTAGGCTGGAGCAAGATCAGGGCTGGAGCAGGCTAAGGCCTCACCACTATGAGGCAGGGGAAAATTCCAAGCCATGAAGTGACAGCTCCTGGCCCATGCTCCTGGCCCATGGATTGGCTGGAGCCTAGCACAGGAATGACTCATCTCAGAATATGGCTTAATCAGGTTCTAGTTCAGGGATGACTCATCATCTCACAACAGGTGTGTCCCCTAAAAAAGGAGAGGTGAAATCTTTACACCAAACAGTAAATGGTAGCAAATCTCATCTCTGAAAACTTGACTGATCACATTTAAGCACGGAACCTAATTTTGCCTTACTAGGATGATTCTTTAATAGTATTGGAAGCCCATTCACCATATGAATGATAGAATAATAAATCTGAGAGAATAATTTGCAGTGCATAATTTTACTTGAAAAATGTACTTGATAAATTAAACTTTCCTGCTTGTGGAATATCGATGACAGATCTTTCAAACATATTTGTTTTTTTAATTCACTCAGCTGATTTTTTTTAACTCTATGGATTGATAACAGTTTGAAATATTTAGTACTCAACATTTAAAATCAAGAAGTATTGGTTATTTCTGATTGGGCCTAAGTCACATGCTATTGCTTCTGTTCTCTTATTGGTTCAAACCTATCATCTTTCCATTGACTGCAGTGGCCTTTGGATCAGATTCATAATCAGGACAATGGCTTGTGGTAGAAAATGGGGCTTTACTTCTTTTAGGAAAAGGTACAGTACAGAGAGAACTTGCAGATAAATAGGATTAGGCAATTTTAGACCATTTTAGAGATTTCCCTTTATAGGTCACATAAGCCTTAAATGTAATTATAAATAAAATAAAAAGTAATTATCCTAGAACAAAAATAAGTTATGATACTGTAAGACTTATGGGCTGAGTGAAGAAATTAAATGTTACATATTTACCCTTCTAACACCTATCTGACATACCTTCCTTTTGATTTTTCTGCAAGATCCACTTATAAATTGATAACGGATAAGGCATAGGCCAGTAGGCATGACTGATTTGAATGACATCTCCCATTTGTTTATATATTAGTTCCCCCTACAAATATTTGAAATCTCCTAGCTGTGCATAAAGCTAGGCTATATAACTGTGCATTCCTGTCACTGTTGCACTCATCTTCCTTCCCCAATTCCTCTGTTTGTTACAACCACTTGTTGCATCAAGTTAGACTGTAAGCTTTTTAGGACAAGGACTGTCTTTTACTACTCTGTGTTTCTACAACACCCAGAACAATGGAACTGACTGGAACATCTGAGTTGTATAGAAATACAAATGATAAATATTTAGATATCACTTTAGTATCTGAATATGATAATATCCGCTCAATGTGCATGAAAACATCCGACTCAATGTGCAGCAGCAGTCAAAAAACCTAACAGAATATTAAGAACCATGAGAAAATGGCTAGGTAATAAGACAGAAAATATCAGAATACCACTATATAAGTCCATGATACGCCCACATCTTGAATACTGAGTGCAGTTCTGGTCACCTCATCTCAAAACAAAAAAATATTAGAATTGGAAAAGGTACAGAGAAGGGCAACAAAAAATGATTAAGGGTATGGAAAGGCTTCCATATGAGGAGAGATTGAAGACTGGGACTTAGCTTGGAAAAGAAATAACTAAGAGGGGATATGATAAAGGTCTATAAAATCATGAGTGGTGTGGAGAAAATAAATAAGAAGTGTTATTTACCCCTTCACATCACACAAGAATCAAGGGCTCATTCAATGAAATTAAGAGGCAGCAGATTTAAAACAAACAAAAAGAAGTATACACAATGCACAATCAAACTGTGGAACTCCTTGCTCGGGAATGTTGTGAAGGCCAGAAGTATAATTGGGTTCCAGAAAGAATGAGAAGTTCCATCAATGGCTGTTAGCCAAGATTGTCAGAGATGCAACCCCATGCTCTGGATGTCTCCGCCTCTGACTGCCAGAAGCTGGGAATGAATGAAAGGTGATGGATCACTTGATGATTGCCTTGTTCTGTTCATTCTCCTTGAAGTACCTGGCGTTGGCCATTGTTGGAAGACAAGACATTGGGCTAGATGGACCATTGGTCCTACCCAATATGGCCATTCTTATGTTCTTATATTTTCTCTCATAATGTTTGCACAAAACAACTGCATGTGAATGATATGGTGCTAGTGGCAAAGAGTGCAGTGAGATTCATTTAGCTCATTTAAGTTCCCTTTACCAGGGCCCTGATATGGGGATTCATGAATCCTGCCACTCTTATGTCCAGCAATGTCTTATCCTGTTTTAAAATGTAACATTTCCTGTATAAATACTTGAGTTTGCAAGCTTAATATTCACTTCCTACGAATGCATGTAAAAATTGATAAAATAACTGTGGAAAATGAGCACAAAACCATGAGCAGAACTGAATTCTTCTCTAAATTCAAGCAAATTCCCACAGAAATTTTGGGAGGCATTAATACTTTGCACTGTTATAGTAAAGCTGCCTGAAATCGAAGAATCTCAAGGTACTTTACAAAACATTAATAAACTAATCCTTGTAACAAATCTGTACAGTAGGTAAGTCTTATTATCATTCTTTTGTAGATGGGAGGCAGGGAGGGGGCAGTGAGGCATAGAGAGAACATGCTTCTGGGCAAGGTCGTATAGGAATTCACAGTAGAACTGGGACTAGAAGCCAGATCTCTTTATTCCTGTCCAACATTATAATCTCTCTCTCTCTCTCTCTCTCTCTCTTCCTATTAAAATAAACCTCTATTCTTTCACAACATCAGAAATGTTAAAATGTCAAATATTTCAAAGATTTAACATGTAGGCAAGACCCCACAAGTCCAACTTTAGGGGATGTGGCAATTATTTTATTTGACCTTGCTGTAAAGTATTTTCAGGGACTACTGAATGACCCTGCCCCCACCCCCTGCAACAATTCTTCTCTTGCCATTAGATGTGCATGTTTGAAAAAGTAAATATCCAAGAGTCTGTCTCTAAAGGAGCATCAGAATTCTCTTCTGAGAAAACTTTTCTTGGGGAAGGGAAGTTAACATGCTTTCCCCCACATAGCCCAACAAACATTACTGCTGGCCCTCTTATTGACTCAAAGAGCACTTTTAGAGGGATATCTTGCTTTCAAAACCCAGAGCTTAAAATAAGAGGTATTAGGAGAGAAAGGAAGCAGCTCCACTTTCCTCTGCTAAAACCAAAAGCCGAGCTCTCCCTGGCATGAGTAGGCTGTGTGCCCCCACATCTCCCTTGCCTCCTGGGCTGCTATGGTGAGAGCTCCTCCTCCAGTTTCAATTGATTTTATCCATGCAAGCCCTCTATCCTTCCATGCTGTAAATCTCCTAGCCAATGCATTTTAGGTATGGCAAATATGCAAATTCCATTAGAGAGAAAGAGATTCTTTGTACCGACAAGCTAAATTCTGACATGTTTAAGCTTCTGAGCAAATATTTAAGGTGAGAGGATGGATGGTGCAATAGTTTGGGCACTAGTCTAGGACTTGAGAGACCAGCATTCAATTCTGTGCTCTGTTGTAGTCTTCCTGTGTGACCTTGGGCAATTCACTTGGACCAGTGGTGAGCAACCTACGGCCTGCAGGCCCTACACGGCCTGTCAGGGTGATCTGCTGGTGGGCTGCGAGACAGTTTGTTTACATTGACTGTCTGCAGGCACAGCTGCCCATACCTCTCAGTGACTGTGGTTCGCCATTCCCGGACACTGGGAGCTGCGGGAAGCCACGGGCTGCAGGGACGTGCTGGCCACTGCTTTCCGCAGCTCTCATTGGCCAGGAATGGTGAATCGTGGCCACCGGGAGCTGCGGACGGTCAATGTAAACAAACTGTCTTGCGGTCCACCAGTGCATTACCCTGACAGGCTGCAGGTTGACCACCACTGACTTAGACTCTCTGTGCCTCAGTTTAACACCTGTAAAGTGAGGCTAATAGTACTGCCCTACCACACAGTGGTGTTGTGAAGATAAATACATTAAAGATTGAGGTGCTCAGATACAAGGGTAATGGCGGCCATTTAAGACAGTCAATGTACCATTAGTGAACTAGTCTTTCTAATCAAATGTATCAAAACATAGGGACATAGAACTGGAAGGGACTTCCTGGGTTTTCAAGTCCAGTTGCCTGTTGGTGCAGGATCCCTTGCATGTAATTCCATTAATAAACTTATCAAGTGCCATGTTAAAACTCATTAAGTCACTTGCCTCCAATGCTCCTATTAGGAGGTTGTTCCAGAACCTCACTCTGATGGTTCGAAACTGTCTTCTAATTTCCAGCTGGAATTTATTCACGGCCACAGTTTAAGTTGCCTTCAAATTTCAAATTAATGGATGCAACTTAAAATAAGACAAAATTCACAAAAATGTAATGATTAAATAAATAAAAATACTGCCCTTCAGAGATTTTTTTTTTCAAATGAGACAGGCATGTGGTCTAGTGTATTGATCTTTAGGTCTGGGCCAAATACTACCGGATGACCTTAAGGAAAGACAATAGCATCTGTCCTGATCTGTGAAATAGGGATACTTGTTTCCTACACCTCCCTTATGGGATGTTGAGGACTTAGTTTCTACAGCACTTCTAAAATTAGAAAAGGAATCAAGGGTTATGCTTTTCCAAAGTGCATCACTTTCATTGAATTTCAGAGATGTCAGAACACAGGTGTGATGGGGCCATGCAATCAGGACTAGAGCCATTCTGCTAGTGCAGGGCAAGATTGTTCAGTCAGGGTCACCAGATATTATTCATATGATTGGATCTGGTTTAAAAAATACCTTTTTTTACGCAACTGGAGATTTAAAAAGTTTTGGGGGTTTTGTTTTTAAAATGTCACACTTTTTTTTTTGACAAAAACATAAACAACCCTCCGAAAACTATTTTTTAAAATTTTTGTTATCTGGCTTACCCTCCTCCACACCTTTCCAGAAACAAACAATAAGAGGGGGAAAAGAGAGACAATGAGAAAAGCAAAATAAAAACTGAAAATGTTTTGGTTTCTGTTTTTCCCTCAACTAGATCTCTCAGAGAAACACTTATTTTGTGAAAAATTTGCTTTGGAAAATAAAAGGCCACTTTCTTTCAAAATGTTTTTTGATGGAAAGTTACTGCATTGTTTAGAGGCCACAACAGAGATCAACGTCCCATTGTTCTAGGCACTGTATATGCACTTAGTAAGAGACAGTCCTTGCTCCAAAGAGCTTTCAGTCTAATAATAAAGGATTCTAATAAAAAAGGCAGAAAATTGTGAGAGAAAGAAAATGCAATCCCTATTACAGATGGGGAACCGAGGCACAAGAAAATTAAATCACTTGCCCAATGTCATAGGGAATGTATGAAAAAGCTGGGAATTGAATTCACTGTCTTAACCATAGGCGTCCCAGTCACTCAAATTACTCCACTTGTAGCATGTTGCCCAATTCCCCCATTCAGCTCAGTACTGTATGGCAGGCAAATAGGAGTGGCAAACAGTGGAATTTTGGAGGGAAATTTATGGGAGGGAGTGTGGGAGGTTCTCTTTCTAGATGCAGTTTTATACCCAGTATCATGATGGCCAGCAATGGATCTATCAGTGGTTGTGACCTGCAGCAAATATACTCATTTTTAAAAAGAAAATAGATTGCATCAAAGTAACTCAATATATATATTTTTAAGGTTGCAGATTTGGTCCATAAATGTAATAGCAGTGATGTAATATACATAAACTTCTGTAAGGCATTTGACTTGGTACCGCATGGCATTTTGATTAAGAAACCAGAATGATACGAAATCAACACGGCACACATGAAATGGATTACAAACTGGATAACTGATAGGTCTCAAAATGTAACTGTAAACAGGGAATCATCAAGCAAGGGTTTCTAGTGAGGTCCTGCAGGGATCTCTTCTTGGCCCTACGCTATTTAACATTTTTATCAATGAATGGGAAGGAAATAAAGTCATCACTGATAAAGTTTTCAGATGACACAAAGACTGGGAGAGTGGTAAATAGCAAAGAGAACAGGGCACTGATAAAGAGTGATCTGGATGACTTGGTAAGCTGTGTGCAAACAACTATAAGATATGCTCTAGGTCAGGGAAGCCCTATGATCTGTATTACATAGCAGGTCAGAGTAGGTGATCACACTGGTCCCTTATGGCTTTAAAATGTCTGCATCTACTGTGCACAAGTAAGATTTAAATAGGGAGGAACCAGGTTTTCAGTAAACCAGTCCATAATTAATTTATTTATGGTTAGAACGGGGATATTCTCCCTCATTTGAAATGAATTGTCTTATATTCCTTTCCTATCTCTCCCTCCTTACTCCTATGCTCTGTGTTTGAATTCTCCATTTTCCTTATCCTTACTGTGACTCCCTCATTTTTCCTTTTTTACCCTTTACATTTTCCTTTACTGGGCTCAATCTCCCCCCACCCTTTTTTAATCTTCTATTTCTTTCCTTCTCCTTCCCTCTTCCTGTGGATTTATCTGCTTAACCATTTTTTTCTGTTGTGTTTGCCACAGTAAAAGTATTTATCCAAGGAAAATGGAGTTGGGGTTGGAGGGAAGAAACCTTGTCTGCTATTAGGAAATCTTGACTGTGTGTAAGACATTGGAGAATGTGTTTAAGGAGAGGATAGCCTGGGAAAAGAATTTCCCAAGTAATTCTGCCAGGATTAGTGATATCTTGGGTTATCTTTTTTTTTCTTGTGGGGAGGAAGGTCAACACAAATTTTTTAGCTGATGAAGTTCACCCTCTGACCTTCCACTGTGTACATTCCCTCTTGTGTGCTGATTTAACAGAGCTGAAAATAATTTACAAAAAAGGTGCACCTTGCATAATTTTTCCATGCACGTTTGTGAAAATCAAGCATATGAAAGTATTGTCATTCCTTACAGCTGAGGATTTTTGACAGTTGTGTACCTTTTAAAGAACCTTGCACGAACAATGGTGCATCTCATCTGAAGTCCGTAAACAAAGCTATTACACTTCTTATCTCTACTTTAGTAAATTACTGTACAGCAAGGAAGGAGTCAGTATTTTTTTTAACAGCTTTACCTTTCCTGTTTACTCCTGCCCTATGCTCTTTAGTTTCACTGGCAAGAGATAGAGGGAGCCTTTGGAAAGTCCTTGGAACATGGGGATTGCAAAACAAAGTTTTGGTGACATGAGAACTCAGCAAATGACAGTCTGAGAACTGAGATCAGGAGTCTGAGAAAACACTTGTGCCTGGAAGGAAACAGGGCCTCAGGAAGGATATAGCGAGGCTAGCCTAGCAAAGTGCATTGTGTCTAAAACTGCACAGCCGATATGACTTAAGTCATGTCTTTGCTTTAAAATGGCTAAGTGTGGTAATGTTTTGTGTGTTGCTTTTGTTTTCAGGAAGCAGGGTTTTTGGGATCTTTTCTGTTCATTTATTATCTATTCTTCCAAGGGTCAGACTTCATGTGAATTTCTGAGTTCTCTCATTTGCAGCTGAAATCAATTGGGTTTGAGGATGCACAGCACCTTATGGATTCAGGGCCAGGAAGATGAACTGACACGCTTTAAAAATAATTAAAACAAAAAAAGTTAAGGTGATAATTTTACTAGTCAGATGCACAGGCAGAGTGCTTTCACATCTTCTGAATTATACTGCTTCCAGGCATATGTCCTGACAAAAGCTGCAGAACAGTAACTGCTACTCCACTGCCATTACACAACTGTACACCTTCTCCCCCAGCTCCAGACACATCCACAAGCACTGCATGATACCTGTACACACAAATTAGTATATTTGGCCTCCCAGTGCATTACTCCAAATTCCATCTTTTACAGTGGTCCATGTATCTTGTCCTGAGGGTACTTCTGCCTGAGTGCTGCTGCAGAGTACTCAGAGGGAATATGGCTAGATACCAGCAGCAACCAATGACTCACCTGCAGTCAGCTGGTCACTCCAACCAGCAAAATGCATTTTCCCTAATCCCTTCCACATTAAACAACTATGTGCTGTCTCTCATGTACTTATGCAGCGGTACCAACTCAAGGGCAGGAGAATGTGAGGGGAGAAGGTGGCCAAATGTGTGTGTCAGTTGACAGGAGCAGGGAGGTAGCTGGGAAGATGATAGCAAAGGAAAGAATTACAGCTCCCTCACCCCAGAGATTAGAGTGTAAGTGGAATCCTTCCTACCAGCCAGGAGGGAGAGTGGAAGGGGAAAATGCCTGCATTTCTTGCATGTGCTTTTTGTGTTTCAGCCTTGCACATATTTGGGACAAGCCGAAACCTAGAAGGCAGACTATAGCACAAGGTCATTTATTTGTTCAAATCTCATGATTTGTTTAAGCCAGATGACTAAAACGTTTGGTCCTGACTTTTGGTTGTTGAGGGTGCAGTACTGGCTATGGTACATGAAGTAGCACTAGATTTACTTCCCTGAGTACCTGTAACAACAAACAATGCAGTAATAGTACTCTTGATGCAACAGTACTGAACTGGGTCCTAAAATCCTAAATTGCTAACAGTGATTCCAACTAAGTCATTTCAAATACACTTCAAAGAGAGGTTCTGTTTTGTTTTTTAACTTGCCAAGCTTAAAATTTTTTAAAAAAAATTCACTTCACATTAAGGGCTCCCAAATGTAGTCTGTATTTGTTACAAAAGTTGAAACTGCTCACCTATGTGAATAGGGAATGATAGTATTTAAGAAGTTTGCGTAATATATGACCACTGAGCATTTGCTTGTGTTGGTTTATCATAATTATCTTTGTCACACACTGCCATAAATGTGCATAAAAGTGCACATAATGTAAAAAAATAAAAATGTTTTTAAAATTGTCCAACCAAGCATATAAAATACAATCTTGTCAATATCAGGTGATCCTTCTTTGGTATAATCTATTTCTCCCTTTCCACTACCCCCCCCCCCCCCGCATTTGAAGGGGAAAAAAATTGAACAGCTTTATTCATAAATTTCATGGAATTCCTGCATTACAGGAACAATATATTCTTAAGCACTCCATGCATTTGAGATTTACCTCGATGTGGCCCATTTATTTTAATTTGGGTCTGTCAGCGGAAAAAAAGAAGTAATTAAACTTGTGACTAGCATGGAGAAACATTTTACATTCTAACACTGTAGCTTGATACCCAGTAGTTTCTCTCTATTTCTTCTAGTTGTCAGATCAAAGTCTCTCAAGTACTATAACTCAGCCATGCTTTGATTAATTACTTCACACAATGAATTTGAAAATTATAGTTCTAATGTGATTTATGTAATTTCTAACTTCAATCAGGTCTTTTTTTCTCCAAACTCTATCCACTAAGCCAGTCAGCTCACACCTTGGAAAAATATTTTTTGAAAAATAATGTAACTATACTTTGTGCTTAGCAAAGTGGTATAAACAGGGATTTCCAGTAATAGTATCGTATGTGTACAGTGGAACAATAATTGTTTATATTGCATTCACAGCCCTTATGATCCTAGTCAGGGTCTGGGCCCCATTGTGGTAAGTGCTATACAAAATATAGATAGATATGTTCCTTTCCCTGAAGATCTTCCAATTTAAGGCCTTATCTAAACTGGGAGTTTGCACCATTTAGTCTTCAGTGTAGCTGTTCCGAGGCAACCGTTAATGTTGACAGGCAAAGCTGATATTTGCACCTATAAAGCTTAGACACTCTAGTAAACTCCAGTGTTGCAAACAGTGAAGCCTGCCATCAGGACCCTCTACACCAGGGACTGTAATTAGAGTAAATCCCCTCTGTGGTCAAAGCCTAATATATATGTAACATTGACAGACGCCAGTCATCGGCAGGCAGGATCAAACCTGGGACCTTTGGTGCTAAATGCATGAACTAAAAGCTGCTTAGCTGTTAGCTAAGGCTGTAACAGACTTATACATTTCTGTGGTGTTGGTACCACTATATGGGACAGCGCACCACATCTAGGAGGTGTGTGGGTTACATATACATTTGTGATTCCACTGTACTCATGTGACATCTTTTTGTTCAGTGTACTTGCAAGACTCATTAAGGTCTAACATCTGATTAGAGATATTGTGTTCAGAGAAGCAATGATATAAAGTTAATTTCTCTCAGTACTAATACCTGACTTCCTTGGCTTTGGCTGTTCAATTAGAGTAGCCATCATGGGTGGCGGGTGGAGCCCCCTTTGTGGAGGTTAGCCCCAGTTCTACCTCTTCTTCCCTCCTTCCCTACAGCTGGAGCCCCGAGACACCTCCTCCCTCGGCCAGAGCCCTGAGACCTCCTCCCAACCGCCCATGATGGGTGTAGTACAAGAAACTGCTACCTGTAGGAATTTGCTACCTGTAGCAGTTACTCATATGTAAGGGATTGTAAAAAACTGCTATCTGATGAAGCAAATTCCTACAGATAGTAGTTTCTTGCACTACACCAGAGGCCCAAGACCAGGGTTGCCAACCCTCCAGGTTTGGCCTGAAGTCTCCCGGAATTAGCATAGATCTGGTGACTACTGAAAGCAATCCGGGAGATTTTAATAGGATATTTTAAGAAAATGACATTGTCATGTTGGAAAATAAGATCTCCCGGAATAGCTTCAGTCAGAGTTGGCAATCCTACCCCGACTCTCCCTGCTCCCCCCAAACTGGATTAACCCTCTAGCCCCCACCCAGAGGAGCGCCGATCCAGCCAAAGCCATGCTGTGCCTCTCCTCCCCAGACCCCAAGATGCTTTGAGAAAAACGTTTTTCTGTTCTCCTCTGGAAGAAGTTTTTGATATGCCCCATGCAGGTTCTGGGGGGACTGAGGAGGTGGTATTTTCTACTCAGCTTCCTGGGTTCATCAGTAATTTCCCTGGAGTCCAGGGAGATTACTGATGAACCTGGGAAGCTGAATAGCATATATCGCCTCCTCAGCTGCCTTGGAACCTGCATGGGGCATAATAAACCAAAAATTTCCTCCTCAAACCCCAAAACCAGGGGTCTGACAGACGTGTCACTGCCAGGGGAGTCTGAGCCTCCCCTGGCCTGTAAGACCTGCCGCCTATGGTAGCCAGTCCCATCTTGAAAGTTCCTGGGGTTTGGCTGTTCCTTTGACTCTTATCCATCCACATAACTATCTTGATTGTGCTCTGTCTTGGTCTCCAGCTCCAGTTTTAAATTGCCTCATCTTTCTGATTCTGATACTGGACAGTGGTAACTACAGCTGTGTGAAAGATTTGTCAAGAAATGTTTGTCAAGGAAATTTGCCTGTTTTTTGAGTTCATGAAAGTGCTGTGAAATTTCAGCATTGTTGCTAATTTTTCATGTGTGCAAAAAACTTAGTTCCTATATGATATATTGTCCTTTGTATTTTTTTGTAATTGAAAAATGCTACTTTTACAGAAATTCACACATACAAATTTCTGAAGTGATAGGAATTTATAGCTGCTTCTTCCTTAAAGACTGCATAGTATAGTTTGGTGAATTGACTGCAGGGCTGGGAGCCATGATCCTATCAATCTGATGTCTGGGAAACAAGCAGGGAGAACTAGAAGTCCTGGCACAGTTAGGAATTATCATGTGATTGGAATAACAGAGACTTGGTGGGATAATTCACATGACTGGAGTACTATCATGGATGGATATAAACTGTTCAGGAAGGACAGGCAGGGCAGAAAAAGTGGGGGAGTTGCATTGTATGTAAGAAAGCAGTATGACTGCTCAGAGCTCCGGTATGAAATTACAGAAAAACCTGAGAGTCTCTGGATTAAGTTTAGAAGTGTGAGCAACAAGGGTGATGTCGTGGTGGGAGTCTGCTATAGACCACCAGACCAGGGGAATGAGGTGGACGAGGCTTTCTTCCGGCAACTAACAGAAGTTACCAGATCGCAGGCCCTGGTTCTCATGGGAGACTTCAATCACCCTTGATATCTGCTGGGAGAGCAATATAGCAGTGCACAGACAATCCAGGAATTTTTTGGAAAGTGTAGGGACAATTTCCTGGTGCAAGTGCTGGAGGAACCAACTAGGGGCAGAGCTCTTCTTGACCTGCTGCTCACAAACAGGGAAGAATTAGTAGGGGAAGCAAAAGTGGATGGGAACCTGGGAGTCAGTGACCATGAGATAGTCGAGTTCAGGATCCTGACACAAGGAAGAAAGGAGAGCAGCAGAATACGGACCCTGGACTTCAGAAAAGCAGACTTTGACTCCCTCAGGGAACTGATGGGCAGAAGCCCCTGGGAGAATAACATGAGGGGGAAAGGAGTCCAGGAGAGCTGGCTGTATTTTAAAGAATCCTTATTGAGGTTGCAGGAACAAACCANGGGGGGGGCCCAATGAGGTATAAGTGGGGTAACTGAAGTAGGGAGGGTTATTCTTAGTTGGAGAACACTGGGGTCTATTGAATTGGGACTGGAACTTGAAAAATATGGCAATACAGGGTGTGCATTAGTAGGATATCGGAGCCTCTGAGGTATTGAGGCTAGGAACCTGAATGTGACGGCCTTCAGCCACCTAACAAGTACCTAATAGACTACTGCCATTGTAGAATACATCAAAATAAAGTGTACAGTCCATGGCTATGCTTATTGCTTAAAGTGTGACTCATTAATCTTACATTTCGTTTTTTTACCTTTTAAAAAAAGCATTTTATGGAGGTCTTTCTCTATGAAAAGCATCCTTGTAAAATAACAGTAGAAAAGATAATACCTTTTTCTAGACTATTGGGAATATATTTCTTTGTTTCCCTTCTAACTCTATCTCACTCCGTTAACATTGCCTGCTCTATCTGGACCTATTTTCCCTCCGTCTCATAGTCTCAGTAGCCTGGCTGACTTTTCAGCAGCAGGTTGAGGCCCAGCAGCCAATTTAATTCACTCCCCTCGCCACTTCTTTTTATTCATCGTTTACTAAGAAATGATGACTTTACTTAAACAAAGACAAAATACTAAAGTAAAATATATAAAAATCAGAATAAAGAATGTATCACAATGTTTGTTCTAGAAAGTGAAGATCTCCTAATCTTCTGGTGGAAAGAAAAAAATTGGCACAATTCTGTGTTCTAGTATTAACCTCATGAAGGAATAATTGTGGCTCAAATTGGCACAGGAATAATGATTAATGATTCTGAGAATGCTTACGCATGTGCTTAATTTAATACATTGTGAATAGTCTGAAGTCAATGGGACTACCGACAGTGCATAAAGTTAAGCACGCACATAGGTCTTTGCAGGATTGAGGCTTGTAAGTAGTCCCATGGACTATTTGCAGCATGCAAAGTTAGAGAAGTGTTCTCAGGACTGGGGTCTAAGTAGATCCTAAATCAGAGTCAAATGTCTCAGAGATCTAAAAAAGTATCTGCTGCATCAGTACCAGAGTGGTCATCCAGGTTGACAAAGCTTTTGCACTTTTAATTTGATAAATAAGAGAAAATTCACCTTCTTTTATTTTAAATAAATCTGGAATGCTGACTGGCTGGCTCCTGGTTTAACTGTTACACTAGAACCTGAGATAAAAGGGAGGGAACCGGTATTTTCTTTCCATCTGGGGGCAGAAGGCAGGCTAAAGTAGTCACTTTTTTCCTTCAGCCTCTCACACTTTATGCTGCCCAGACAGCTTCTCATCACTCAAATAAGATATGCCAGTTTACACCAGCTGAGGATCCTGGCCAGTGTATTTGTTTTGAAGCTGTAGTTATGTAGCATGTCGTTGTCTTAACTGGAAAAAAAGCTATTTAGAAGCATGTGTTTGTGTGTTGTCAAGGATACATTTTCTGAATCAAATCCAAAAGTCCTGGTGAAATGTTTGGTGGCCCTACTCCGTCCTAAGGGCAGATTGGTATCAGCAGAAAGGATACAGGCAGGAGTGAGGAAGCAATGTGCAGGCCCAATCTCTTCTCTAAGGGCTGAGTTAAGGGCAGGGAGAACCCTCAAAACTGCAGGTTTCATTTTAGCCCTGAAGCCCAGAAAAATGGTCTTCCACTTTCTTTCATGGCTTGGGAAAATAGAAGCATATTTTTTAGAAATAGTTTCAAAGTCAGGCATGCTTCTGCCTGGTTTCTTTGTATAGAAGATTGAACAGCACACCGTCTTCATCAGGCTGATCTGCAATAAATAAATAAATAAAATGTCTAGGGTTTTTTTGCAGAAGATTTACCAATCAAACAAGCTGACTCTCCTTATTCCTAGGCTTCCTTAAAGCACTTTCTTTTAACATTGAACCCACCATGTAGACTGTATTAGAGATACATATTTAATATCTATTTAAAAGAATGTCTGCACTGACTGAACTTTGGGCTGTCTATGTATACATCTTATCTTTACGTGCGATGAGGGAGAGAAGCCTAAGAAGCAACATCATCTCATTTCATCAGATCCCACAGAGAACTCTCGGCATGAGCTGTGCAGCTGGGTTGAAGCTCAGTGGATTTTGAAGAGTCATTGCTGAGTGTTGTTGGAATGGAACAGGGGATGGCTCCTATTGAAATATCATCCCCCTCCTAACTCATGGCAATTTTTCACTGAAATTAATACTACGCGGTGCAGCATTTTCTGGCTTTGCACTCCCCCACACTTGAGTTGGGGAATCCATAGGCCCAACCAGGGCGTTAATGGCAAAAAGGCTCTAGGGATCTGTGCTGTGAGGGAGATGGGTGGTATGAAACAGAATATAAAACAGAGGAGCATATACTTCATGAATATTCTCCAATATATATGCAAATCCTGAGACATCAGTGCAACTGGATGGCTACCCCCTGTTATCTACTCTGAGAGGAGATATATTGAGCACAATATGCTTGCATGTATAGAGTTGACCATGGTAAGAAGGGGTAATCATGGCCTTATCATAGGCGCCGACTCCGGGGGTGCTCTGGGGCTGGAGCACCGATGGGGAAAATATGATGGGTGCTAAGCACCCACTGGTAGCTCCTCATCAGCACTTCCCCTTCCCTGCAGTGCCTTCTGCTCCCCAGCAGGCCCCACCAATCAGTGCCTCCCACCTCCCTCCATGCGCCTCCTGCCCACCGCAATCAGCTGTTTTGCAGCATCCAGGAGGCTGTGGGGGAGGAGTGAGGATGCAGCACGCTTTGGGGAGAGGTGGAACGGGGCAGGAAGAGGTGGGGGTGGGAAGAGGTGTGGCCTTGAGGGAAGGGATGGAGTGGGGGCAGGGCTTGGGGAAAATCGGCGCCTGGGGGCCTTATAATATAAAATCAGATCAGAGCCATGTTTGTACCGCACTGAGCAAGCTGTGGTCACTACATAAATAATTGCAATTATTTTTTCTGTCTCCCTTTAGTTTCATACATAATATTTATTATTGCATTAAAAATGGTGTGACTGAAATTACCTGGGCATGGTTACCAGACACCTGTATCAAGCCCATAAATTCAAATTCTGCCCTTTCCATAAATACTCAACATGCTATAGTGTTATGTTAAACCAATAAAGAGGAAAATGGTATTCCACATACGTGAGCTAATAACAACTGGCATGCATAACATAAACACCACAGTGGGTCACAGTGAGACAGACTGGCAAACTGCTGTGCTAGCTTAGTTTCCAAATGCCTGAAGATAATTGCCCCAGTATATCCATGCAAAACTGACAATGAAAAAAATAAGATTATCCTAAGCATGAAACTAGCTGGAAAATTACTCAGCAGTGTTATTGAAAACTCATTTTACCTGCTGTGACATTTAGCTAATATGATTAGCAATATTAAGACTGGAACTACTGCTATAGGCTTTTGAAATAGACTTGACATACCTATCATTGTAGGAAATGAATCTTTGTTCTCTGATTATATCTGGATTTCTGGCACACATGCACCCCCGCCCCGCTCACCTCAATTCTCTTATACTAGTGGTGTCAAATTCAAAATGGAAGTGTATGTCTCTTGTATTACAGAATCCTATCATTCAATGAGAGACATGAAAAGCCAGAGAAATAATGACAATTATTAATGATACTAAGTGGAGGAGAAAATCCTTTCTAAATGATTTTTTTATAGATTTGTGTGCACAAATAATATTTTAATACAGAGCTGATTTTTTTTAGTTACTTGCACAGCTGCAGACTGTCCTATTAACAAGGAGCAATCGGCACTATTTCAACTTTTCATAGGAGTAAAAGGTACTCCTCTTCTCTAAACCCTCTTCATTTTCTTTTGTGACTACAATTTTACACCATTAATGATAATAAACTGACCATGCTCCCTCCCTTTCTAGTACTTCTTTCTCCAGAAGTACTTCTTTCATCCTCTGTGATGGCTGGAATCATGTGTCTATGAATTTAAGGCTCCAGGGTTAGTAAAGTTCTCCTAGAACTCATTGGAAATGCATAATAGTACAAGTCAAATATTGCACTATTATAGTGCAAGTCAAGAAGGTGGTAGATTTGGATCATGGGAGGGCAGAGGTGACCCGTAACTGCTGATAGTGGGGGGGGGGGGGCACAATTTAAAGGTTCTGGTTGGATGCAGCAGGATTCAGAGTAGGTACCCAAGAGACAAAGGAGTTTTGAAGTAGCTAGACTGTTCTAAAAGAGAGCTACACATGAATAAAACTGGTTGTATGATCCATATGTGCATAAAAATCTTAACAAGAAAGTTGGCTTAATATATGGTTAAGCATTAAGGCGAATTCATACGCGAGTGACTCTGACATCACTGGCAAGCGTAATTTGGACATTGTTAAAACAGTTTTAATATTAATATTGGAGCTTATTAACCCATTGCAAACCTTTACTTAAAAAACAAACAAACAAACAAACAAAAACCCTCACACCGTGACAACTGCACCACAATATTGTTGAGACGACTAGCTGGTATTCTTAATCAGAAAGAAAACAGAGCAACTACCTGTTTCAGGGTTGTCAGGTGCTAACTTTCCATTCTTAATAAATAGATGGCACCAATATGGAATGCTTTAACAAAATATGTCCTAATCCTATTGTATCTTTATTTTTGTGAGTGGTGTATCCAAGAAAGGGCTGAAATTTAAACCATAAACAATGTTGTTTTTTAATTATTACTACTAAACAGGACTCAAATCTGGGTATTTTTCACAGCGGATACCATTCTCCTGATTTTCACGATCATACTTTTGTGACAACTAACCATTAAGCAATAACAAATGTAAATGCTTTAAAAAGTACTGACCTTACCTTATCAAAAGAATTGTAGACATCGGTCCTTTCTGCTTGCAAACCTTGTAATAATGTTCTATATGGTAACAGCTTGCCCTCTTTTGATCTGTAGTATTGCCTGGTTAGAAACACGAGCTTCTGTCACTGTAGTACTCGGGTACATTTTCAATTGCTGCAAGGAAGAAAAACTTCTCTCAGCTGATGTTATAGTCACTGGAATAGTTAAGTAAAACACATGGGAGTTTTGACAGATTTGGAAGGGTGTCACGCGATGCCCTTTCATGAAAGAATTGCAGACTTTTTTTCAAGCTGGATAGGCTCTTCTTCATTACTTGTGTCAGCATTGCCATCTTTGAAATCTGGGGGAAAAAACTGATTTCGGAGTTCAGATTGTCTTGATCGATACTGTAAGTGGTGGAGATAGTGCCTACATTTTCATCTGATGGGCTTTCAGAAGAGAGAATGTCTGCAAGGGACTTGAAAATGAACAGGTCAGTCTCAGAAAAGTGGTCTTCCTTAATAAGGGTATCCAGAGTTCTGTACAATATTTCATGCCTATAATAGTCCTCGGGTTTGTCAAAAGAGGATGTTTCCCCTCCTCACAGTTTTGTGGGAATTCGAGATGCACAAGAGCCAGGATAATTTTCTGGTACAGTTCATTAATGTGATTAAAAGTTAGGGATGCACCTCTCATTTCCCTTAGCACAGACACTGAAATGGATTTAGCCATCACGATTGCTGTCTAATATATTAGTCTTTTCATTGAAGTTTGGACAGGTGGCTTGTTTGCATTAGCACTGTCTGCATAGAAAACATGCCGTACAGAAAGTTGAAGTCTTGAACATTTCTGAGAAGTGCATAAGCTTCAGCTCCAGCTTTCGAACCGCACTGTGTTATTTCGTTCAGAACTTGAACCATTTCATCAAAAGTTTCCAAAACAGCTCTTAGAACCTTGACTTGACAGTCACTGAGTGATTTAAGAGTTGTTGGCCCCCCCAATTTTCTGACATTTTTTCAAAGACAGTATGTCTCTTTGAGCTTATTTCAATGACAGTTCGTAGAGTGTGGAGAATTCTGAAAGCATTTTTGACAAATGGAATGCAGGAAACCATGTCCACTATGCACAGATTTAATATATGAGCACAGCAGTGGACATAATAAGCTAGAGGATTTTCACTAAGTATCCATGTGGCCCCACCTTTATAGGGTCCTCTCATGCTGGCAGCTCCATCATAGTATTGACCTCTTAGAGCTGAAATATCAAGTCCCAAGGCTGGTAATCAGTGTGGCAAGTGAAACACCATCCACCTGCAGTGTCTTGTAGAAGCCAATAAACTGCTCTTGTATTTCAAATGACTGGTTTATATAATGCACTATGAGAGCAACTTGTTCATGTTTTGACAGATCCATTCTTTCTTCTGCAAAACACTCCAGCTTCTTTGACTTTAGTTATGATTGAATCTAGCACTTGTGAAGCCATAATCTCCATTATTTCATTCTGATATGAGCTGCGTAGGTAGGTGAAGTACTTTTGTCGGTTAATCAGAATTTTTTGAATCAGTTCATTGTCTGTATTATACAGTTTCATCAGTTCCTGAAAATTGCCTTATTTTGTGGAATCCATTCCCCCACTGTGTTCCCTCAAAGGTATACTCTGGCAAGTGCAAAATAAAGTACTCGATTATAGTTTCTAAATATTCTCAGTTGTCCTCCACTGTTTTTTTTCTTTTGACTGTCAAGCTGGGACACAACATTCTCTGTTTTACAGGACTGCAGCCTACCCTTCTGTGACGTTCTCCTGATGTTATCCGGACTGGTGATCTGCTAGGTCACTCCAATCCTTGACTCTGGGAGCCAGCCTTGCCCTGCTCTGCTGTGAGAACCCCCACTCCTGGGTTGTTCAAGCATAGCTTCTGGCATGTAAGCTGCTCCTTGGATTGTGCAACCGAATAACACTAGTCAATATCTCCGGTTCCAGACACAACCCTAGGAACCTCCATCTTGCAGTGTCCAGTTATGCCCGCTGGATGCTACAAGCTTATATGAGTGTGTCAATTTAACAAAGAAATTGATATGTACCAGGCTTGTTATCCCAAGGGGAGTCTCTGACATGCTTCAAACCAAATGCACTGCTTCAGGTAAAATAAACAAACAAATTTATTAACTACAAAGATAGATTTTAAGTGATTATAAGTCAAAGCACAACAAGTCATATTTGGTCAAAGGAAATAAAAGCAAAATACATTCTAAGCTGATCTTAACACTTTCAGTGCCCTTACAAACTTAGATGCTTCTCACCACAGGCTGGCTGGTTGCCCGTCAGCCAGGGTCTCCCCTATGATCAGAGCTTCAGGCGCTTGGTGGTGATGTCCATAGATGGAGGTGGAAGAGAGAGGAAGAACATGGCAAATGTCTCTCCCCTCCTCCTTCACTTCAGAGTCAGGTGAGCATTACCTCATCGTAGTCCTAAACTGACCAAAGGAAGGGGGTTGCCTCACTCGATCCTTTGTTGCTGCCTAGGCCAGTGTCCTTTGTTCCTGTGAGGCTGGGCTGGGTTTGTCCCATACGTGCCGTGATGAGGTGTGAACTGCCCCTCTATTCCTGGAGAGTTTTGCCTGGGGCCATTTTAAGCCATGAGGACACATTTTCAGATTCATAACTATATACATGAAATGAAAACCTATAACATTACTATAAAATTATTGTAACAACAATTACTATAACATTACTATAACAACAATGCTCAGTGCATCACGAGCCTTCCGAAGACACCCGACATGACAAACTTTGCATTGGATACCACACAATCATTTTATAAGGATGAACATGCAGGTGTGGGGGGTTCCCCCGAGGCACAGAGTGTCACACCTTCTATTTAGCAACAGTTTCTAGATGGGATTCACCCTTTGAATATTCGCAAAATCTTTCATTTGCTTTCTTCCATGTTTTAAAACCAGTAATTTGAAATGCTGGTTCACTGTTTGTCCCATTGCCAAATGCTTGACAATAAAAACAGAAATCTTTGTCATCACAGACACTGTATTCAATTTATTCTCATTATACTACACTTGCCTGAATTTTATGGTTTTGTTCCCAGAGGCACTGGCTGGAAAATGAATTACTGGCTGATATATTCTAAAACTGCATCCAGTCCAAAGCA
Source organism: Trachemys scripta elegans (assembly GCF_013100865.1). Lineage (NCBI taxonomy): Eukaryota > Metazoa > Chordata > Testudines > Emydidae > Trachemys > Trachemys scripta. The sequence continues at coordinate 243,787,583 of NC_048298.1, read as the reverse complement.
AGGATCTCTTTTACAGTGGGTCCCCTGTATACATCGGGGTTGCATTCTTGAAAAGGGTGATGGATACCAAAATGACATATGCCAGGGAATTTCCCCCCATAAGAAATAGTGAAATAAAGGGGTGAGGGGATGCTTTCACAACATCACCACACTCACCTACGACAATGCTCTTTTCACCTAAACTGTGTACCTTCTTACAATGAGAGGTTTTACACTACACGTTTTACACATAAAACATTGAATAAAATAATGTAGAACCTTACTAACACTGTTCAAATACACAGAATATTTTAATACTGTAAATATAGTACAGTAATGCAGTATAAAACTGTGTCAATTACTGTACGCTAAACTTAAGTAGGGGTGGCGTCTGAGTTTTCTGTGGCTGGCTTTTTGGTTGCAAAAGTCTTTAAAAAGGATTTTATCGACGTCTTCTCTCCTGCATGAATCTTTGAATGATAGAGCTCCCTGCAGCAAGCCACTGCATCATTGAGAGCCCTGGAAACTTTGGCAGACCGTTCACAAAAAGGATCACCATTCTGTATGATTTCCATCATCTCATCCATCAATCCAAAGAAATGGGAGAGATTCTTTGTCATCAGACTCCTGGCTTCCTGCCCTACGTCATCATCATTATTGTCCTTGCTTTCTTTGGATATCCGTTATTGGTCCAGCTCAATCAGTTCCTCATTTGTCAGTTGCTCAGTGTGAGACTCCAACAACTCCTGTACATCATCATGCTCCACCTCCTGAAAACTGACATCGTTTGCCAACTTGACAATTTCTTGCTTGAGAGCAGAAATCCCACAAAGCTGTGGACAGCATATGGCCATGCACGGCACCAAATGCTGTTCATACATTGTGAAGGGATCTCTTCTTACAATGCATCGATGTTTTCCACACCATTCAAGATATAGGACTTTGAAAACTCCTTTGTGGGCTTGCTGTCTCCTTAATCAGCATGGAGAACGTCCTCTGTAGGTAATAAGCTTTGATTATGGCCATTACACACTGGTCCATAGGCTGCAGCAATGATGTGGTGTTGGGTAGCAAAAATAGGAACTTGATACTTGGGCAGAGGGCTTTGTAGTCCAGTTTGTAGACACTTGCATTATCCAGCAAAAGGAGAATCTTAAAGGCCAAATTTTTCTTCTGACAGTAAGCCTTAAATTCAGGGACAGCATGGTCTACAAACCACTCACAGAAAATATTGCATGTCATCCAGGCCTTTCTGTTCGACTTCCAAATTACAGGGAGACGAGACTTGATGTAGCCCTCACTGCTCTTAGGTTTTCACTGTGGTAGACAAACAAGGGCTTCAACTTGTAATCACCTTCTGCATTTCCCCCAAGCAGAAGGGTTAAATGGTCTTTTGAGGTTTTGAATCCAGGAGCAGTCTTCTCACCACAAGAAATGTAAGTCCTCATTGGCGTCTTCTTCCAGTAAAGGCCCGTCTCATCGACGTTAAAAACTTGTTTTGGAGAGTAGCCACTTTCCGAAACAATTGTGTTTAGCTGTGCAAGAAACATTTCGGCTGCTTCTTCATCTGCACTAGCCACTTCTTCTATGAGATTTACATTATGTAGATTGGTACTCTTCTGAAATCTGTGGAACCACCCATGACTAGCATTGAATGTCTCCTTTTCTGCTGTTGAGCTCTCTCCCTCTTTCCTTTAAATTGTTATACAGGCTTTTGGCCTTCTCCTGAATCAAGCTTAAACTCAGAGGCATTTTCTTTTCATAGAGGTCATCAATCCAATCAGCCAGCAAACATTCTATCTTCTCCACTGTACTGCTTCTCTGTTTTGTTATCTTCATTGATGACCATTTCGTAGCACTTCTAGCGCTTTCATGAATTCGATCCACACTCTTAAAAATTGAACGTGCCGTCGAAGCAGGCAAACCGAGAATACGAGCAACGTCGGCTGCAAGTTCACCTCTTTCACTACACTTTATAACATCTAATTTCACTTCTAATTTTACATCCTTACGTTGCCTTATAGACACAGGCCACTCTTAACACTTTGAATGCGTTTTGCTCTCATGATGGGTACAGAACAGTACTGTACTCAGGGCCGCCCCGCCTCTTCCCACCCCCCTCTTCCCACGTCTTCTGAATGATGCCTAACAGCCGATTGCAGCAGGCAGGAGGCACTGGGAAAGAGGAGGAGGAGTTGATCGGCAGCCCGAATGCAAATACAGTACTGCTCGTCAATAGGGGAACGTATTCTAATTCACATCGGCCTCGATCCGTGCAAATGACGGATATGCAAATCAGGACCAACGTGAATCAGAACACGTTCCCCTATTGATGAGCGATGGATATCCAAAACAATGGATAAGGGGGATACCCTGTATCGAAAGATGCACTAACCTCTGTATGAGTGTTTGAATTGGAAACCAGAGTATCATTATAACTTGAGTTGCTGTTAACATAATTCTGAACTCCAAAGAAGTCAGTTTCAGTTGCTGATGTACTTGGCGTTGGTGATTTAGCTTTCTTCATGTAGCAAAAGTCCAAACTTAATTGTCTTTTCATCATTGTACAAAGCTAATAACAGGTACATTATTGAATTAACTCAGTTTAAAGGTAGACTGTCCTTGAACGGCTTTTCAGAAAAATAAGGAACCAGCATAATAAAATTCCAAGGCCTAATGAACACATTTGCGAATGCCACACTGGCTAAAAAAGTGAAAGTCATGCGAGAACAATTATTGAGGTGAAGGGCCAAAGACACCTATCGGTTATGTTACAGTATTAAGGTTTGAAAGTTTTGAAATAAACTTCCCACTCTTCCCACACCCCCTCTAAACTGGCACCACCTTGCCCCCATTTAGGGCCAGCCTTACAGAAAACAGCACGTTGGGTAAATTTGTGTTTTGGCACCCTTTCTTTGAGTTTAAGTATGTTGCAGTATTAATGAAAGTTAATTTATAGGTTGCTGGAGATATAAATCATGGGCACCCCCATCTTCACATACATCTCTGTGGATCTGGCCACCCTCTACACCTACAGGACATTCACGTATGAGATCCTCAGACAGCTGGACCTGAGGTTCCAGGTGAGTGACGGGGGATCCCCTCAGCTCTTCAGCAGTACCCTTATCAAGGTGAGGATGGTGGACCAGAATGACCATGCCCTAGTCATCATCCACTCAGTGCCCACCAATGGATCCATGGAGATCAGGGTCTCCAGCAAGGCACCCCCCACTCCAATTCCCTGGTGGCTCCGATCAAAGCCGGAGACGCAGATGATGGGGTCAATGTGGAACTCACCTTTTCCTTTGTGGAGGAGCCGCAGCAGCAGTACAGAGCTCTTAGCCATCAACAAGAAGACAGGTGAGATCGTGCTTGGGGGGATCTGTCTGAAGACCTGGGGCAGGTGTTCAAAGTCATCCTCACCATGACTGACAATGGCAGGCCTCCCCTCGCCACCACTGCCACACTCAACGTCCTGGTGACTGCCATGGAATCCTCCGGCAACACCGTCTTGCCCACGGCACCCACGCTGCCATAGGCCATCGCCCACATCGCCCACCCTTAAGGTCAGCCCTGCCACCACTCCCCTCACAGATCCTTCCCCACTTACTTCTCCATCATCTCCTCACTGCAGGCATGGTGTGAGCCAGAGCAGTCTCCAGATACCTACTGCCAAGCATTGTAACTCTGGCTGCGGGTGAGGAAGGGATGGAACTCAGTGGGCCTCCCTGTGCCCCCTCTGGTGGAGGTGTGCTGCCAGTCCAGTCTCTCTGCCCTGCTCTGGGCACCATCTTGTCGGGCTCAGTGGGAGTGCTAGGTGCCGGTGCCTTTCTCAGGCAGGTCCCCCTCAGCTGCACTCTGCCCAACTCCCATTCTGCAGAAATCTGGGGGTCATATGACCCTGCATGCCTTCCCCCTCCCCCCGCCATGCATTGCCTATGTGGGCGGGAGAAATGTTTCAGAATGCTGACATGTTTATACTGCATGGAGAGCTTGAGTCTGGTAGAAAGAGTATCCTCGCTTATTTTAGCCAAGACTATCAATTTTATTAACTGAGCCTTAAAACAATGCAGTTTTAAAATTACATATAATATAGCCTCTTATTAAGATAGAAATTCTATAGAAAAACACTGGAGTAGTATACCTGGAACTGTAGTTGATTACTAACTGCACTTTTCTTTAAGTGTCTGGGGAGACTAAAAACAGGGTGGAACTTTTATTGTCCATCTGCTTCAACTACAGCAGGAAAACGCTTCAACAGTAGGTCACGTTTCTCTTGTTTGCTTGGATCAAGACCCTTCTGTTGCGTAGTTCTTTTGTTTTCCTCAGTGTAATCTCTGATGCACATGGAGTTTGGACAATGTAGATGACCCTGTGTTGGACTCACGGCGCTCTCTATCAAGATATTGTTGTCCCTTTCTGGCTTGTATCCAATTTTAATACTAAGTGAAAAAAAGAACAATGGAGACAAATTTAGACACTGTTGGGAAAAGGAATCCAGCACACTGTCCATCCCAGCCCTTTGAAGCTACTCCCACAAGGAAGTTTCCTTTAATTTTCTCAGGGATCCCCCAGCTACTCAGGGTAGCTTGTGTAACCAAAGGCAGACACCAGCTGATTAACATTTGGCTCACCCTTCCCATGTTCATTTCCAATGCAAATTATGCCTTGAGTGAAAACAAAGCTTAGTGTGATAATGTTCAGCATTCTGACCCTGCGCTCACTGAAGTCAACTGGGGTTTTGACATTGGCTTCAATGTAAGCACAGTCAGACCCATGTGTTGTAAACTCTTTGAGCAGGGGATTACAGTGCTTTCCAAACACAGATCACAGGCCTGCATTCAAATTTACTAGCACAAGCCCCTGTGCTTGTGCGGAGCCCCCATTAAATCAATGGGCACTTGAGTAGGAATTCGTGCTAATGGATCTGATTTCAGGCTTGGGGCCTATGTTATAAAACACTGTAAATCAGTGGGTTTATATACATGTTATTTTTTAATACTAAGTTAGCATAATTAACTTGTATAGGCCTCATGGAGATGTTGTTAGCTAAACTGTACAGTAACTCCAGTTCAATATTACCAGTATTTGCATATGGGTGCACGCATGTGTATTAGTGTGTACACACACACACACACACACACACACACACACACACACACGTGTGTAATGTGTGATTTCTATATGTAGTGCAGGCTAAATGCCCTGCTGCCTTGTTTGGTAGATTTCTCCTGGCTGGTGCATGAGAAAGGACACTGATTCTCATCACATTTCATGCTTGATTTTTTTCCGTTGAATGAATTGCTGCTTTTCTCTTGTGGGTTCTTTATTTGCTTTCCCTGTATCTTGACAATGCAAATTCACTCACTGATGTGAGATTGCTTTTTTTTGTTTTTTGAAAGCAACAAACAAAATCGATAACTACTTCAGGAAGGACTGGAGCTATGTAATACACCTCTACCCTGATACAACGCGACCCGATATAACACGAATTCTGATATAACGTGGTAAAGCAGTGCTCTGGGGGAGGGCGGGGCTGTGCACTCCGGCGGATCAAAGCAAGTTCGATATAATGCAGTTTCACCTATAACGCAGTAAGATTTTTTGACTCCCGAGGACAGCGTTATATGAAGATAGAGGTGTATTTATTTCTGAGATATATATGTCCACTTCTGTGGCGGAGGGCATGGATAAGCATTCATGTCACGCTTCCCATCAGTACCTGGCCTGGGTGGGGGAAGCTAATGATCCAACCAGCATACCAAATTTAGTGATGAATCCTGGTCACGTGCCACCTGAGCCACTTTGCACATATGCTAAGAAGATTTCTGTGGCTGGAGAGATAATAAAGGTGCCATATGTAATAACAATAAAAATCTCCTTTTTTACTGTGCTGTTAATGAGCAGCAAATCCAGACAAATGTAGCTATAAATACATGAAGCTGTACATAAAAATGTCAAACATTTGACTCACACTGATAAAAACAAAGAAGTGTAGATTTCAGTCTGTCACTTAGATGCTCTATCATTGTGGCAAGGAATTGCAGGGAGGCTTGGAACAGTGCATAATCACGTGGCATATCCTAGATAATGGTATAAAGAGTACAGTGATAAAGTTTGTGGCCGATACCAAGCTGGGAGGGGTTGCAAGTGCTTTGGAGGATAGGATTAAAATTCAAAATGATCTGGACAAACTGGAGAAATGGTCTGAAGTAAATAGGATGAAATTCAATAAGGACAAATGCAAAGTAGTCCACTTACGAAGGAACAATCAGTTGCACACATACAAAATGGGAAATGACTGCCTAGGAAGGAGTACTGCAGAAAGGGAGCTGGGACTCATAGTGGATCACAAGCTAAATATGAGTCAACAGTGTAACACTGTTGCAAAAAAAAAAAAAAAAAAAAGCAAACATAATTCTTGGATGTATTAGCAGGAGTGTTGTAAGCAAGACATGAGACGTAATTCTTCCGCTCTACTCCATGCTGATTAGGTCCAGTTCTGGGTGCCACATTTCAGGAAAGTTGTGGACAGATTGGAGAAAATCCGGAGAAGAGCAACAAAAATGATTAAAGGTTCTCAATCAGGCACACATATTCATCTATATATTTGTCTAGTTTTACAAAAGTCCACATAAAAAGCACGAGCAAAGTCAGTAAAAACTAAAATATCATACAGCCCATGACTTGTTTATATTACTCAATATAAAATGTAAGTATAATATTTGCAGTCCAAATGATTTATTTTACAAATATATGGTAAAATTTAGAAAGTAAGCAATTTGTCAGTAATAGTGTGCTGTGACACTTTTGTATTTTTATGTCTGATTTTGTAAGCAAGTAGTTTTTGAGAGGTGAAACGTAGGGGTACACAAGACAAATCAGACTCCTGAAAGGGGTACAGTAGTCTGGAAAGGTTGAGAGCTACTGGTCTAGAAAACATGACCTATTAGGGAAATTTGAAAAAATTGGGTTTGTTTACTCTGGAGAAGATTGGGAGAGGACATAACAGTTTTCAAGTACATAAAATGTTGTTACTAAGAGGAGGGAGAAAAATTATTCTCCTTAACCTCAGAGGATAGGACAAGAAGCAATGGGCTTAAACTGCAGCAAGGGAGGTTTAGGTTGGACAGTAGGAAAAACTTCCTAACTGTCAGGGTAGTTAAGCACTGGAACAAATTACCTAGGAATGTTGTGGAACCTCCATCATTGGGGATTTTTAGGAGCAGGTTGGACAAACACCTGTCAGGGATGGTCTAGGTAAGACTTAGTCCTGCCATGGGTGCAGGGGACTGGACTAGAACACTTCTCAAGGTCCCTTCCAGTTAGGGTGACCAGATGTCCCGATTTTATAGGGACAGTCCCGATTTTTGGGTCTTTTTCTTATATAGGCTCCTATTACGCTCTCCCCCGCCCATCCTGATTTTTCACATTTGCTGTCTGGTCACCCTACTTCCAATCTTATGATTGTATGTACTGCAGTAGCCTTCAGTACGAAGAATTCAGATACTGTCAAACCATCCACACTAACTCTATTTCTTTACTTTTAATAACAGCATTTTACATTTTTCTGATACTTTTCATACCAAAGGGTGTGAAAGCACTTTAGAGTCTGTGTTTGTGTATATTATAGCAGTAGCACACACTGAGGTTGAGTCCTATCTTCCAATTTATCCCCACCTTTCCAATTGCTCAAAACTTTACTAAGCAAATCCCTTTTTGGGATGAAATTTCCATACTACAATTCTGCCTACAGGTGACATTGGGGGAAGGCAAATAAACAATATTTTTTAGTCTCTTAGTCTATGGTCTAAAGCAGGGGTCTCAAACACATGGCCCGTGGAGTTCTTGTGTGTGGCCTGCCAAGCTCCCTGCGCCCTCCCGCCCCTCTGCCTACCCACGGGATTGCCCCCTGTGGCGCTGCGAGCCCTGCGCCACTCTCTGAAGCAGCTGGCAGCACGTCCCTTCGGGCAGGGTGGAGGGGGAAGGAAGCAGAGGTCTCCTGCATTGCCTCCTTCCAGGCACCGCCCCCAGCAGCTCCCATTGGCCGGGAACAGGGAACCGCAGCCAATGGGAGCTCCGTGGGAGGTACCTAGAGGAGCGGCAAGAGCAGCGCACACACGGAACCTTGAGCCCCCCACCCCACCCCCCCAGGGGCTGCAAGGACAGGTGCGCACCGCTGCCACCCCGGAGCCGCTCTAGGTAAGCGGTGCCGGGCTGGAGCCCGCACCCTGCACCCCAACTCCCAACCCTGAGCCCCCTGCCACATCCCACACCCCTCCTGCACCCCAACCCCCTGCCCTGAGACCCCTGCCACATCCCACACCCCTCCTGCACCTCAACTCCCTGCCCTGAGCCCCTGTCGCACCCTGTCGCACCCTGCACCCTTTCTGCACCCCCTGGGGGCAGCGTTGGGGTGGGGACTTCAGGGAAGGGGTTGGAATGGGGGCAGGGAAGGGGTGGGAAGAGGTGGGGCAGGGACAGGGACTAATGGAAGGGGTGGAGTGGGGACGGGGCCAGAGGCAGATGGGGGGGTGTCAGTGATGCGGTCCTCAGTTCAATGCACTAGTCCTCATGTGGCCATCCTGGTCATTTATGTTTGAGACCCCTGGTCTAGAGTGTGCAGAAATCAGATATTTATAATGAAGGCCAGAAGGGATCATGTGTGTGTGTTCATATATATATATGAATATATATTAAATATATATATATTCAATAACTATCTGTAAAATGTAATTATCTAGCCATTTAATAAAATAAAGTATTTTAAAAAATACCAACCTTTTAGTCTACTTACAGGCTTAACCACTTGTAAAAATATATTATGCAAATTGTTTTTTTCCCCTACAAAACCCTCACAACAAAAATCTAAAACTCAGAGAAATGTATGCTTTTTTGCTCGTCTCTAAATCACAAGAGGCCAAGCCAATTTAAATAGTGATCAGTGACCAAGAACAGTCTTTGCATGCCAAAGGGTTATTTTTTTATATTCTAATTATTGAATTCAAGCTCTGTTACATTAAAATTTTCAAGCTCTGCTGGACACTCTCCACTTTGCATTCATTTTACCTTGTTTAATTTGCCTTTCTTCTGCCATTAGACTGTAAGACATTCAGGGCAAGGACCTGCCACTAACCCATCACTACAGTAACATATACATTTATGGTTGCTATAAGGCAAAATCCTAGAGCAGGTGAGGTGGTCTAAACCTTTTTCTTTGAGGCCCCCCAACATGCTATTAAAAACTCCATGGCCCACCTGTGCCCCAATAACTGGTTTTCTGCATAGAAGAGCCAATACCAGCATTAGGGGGTAGCAAGCAGGTAGTTGCCTGGGGACCCATGCCACAGGGCCCCCCCATGAATCTCAGGCTTCAGCTTCAGTCCCGGGTGGCAGGGCTCAGGGAGCTGGGCTTCAGCCCCATGTGGTGAGGCTTTGGCTTTCTGCCCTGGGCCCCAGTGAGTCTAATGCTGGCCCTGCTTGGAGGCCCCCCTGAAACCTGCTCTAGGGGCCCCGGACCACTGATTGAGAACCACTGGTCTATAGGATATGGCAGTTGTGGTCTCAGGTGTCACTCTAAAATACGTTATTAATCATTTAGGGCTACTTCCTGCTCCCTTTAAAGCTAATGCCAAAATTATCATTGACATCAGTGGAAACAGGATTGAGCCCAAGGGCCAAAGTTTTACTCTACTTAACCCAACGACAAGATAGAATAACTCTTAACAGTTATATAGCACCTTGTGCTCATAGATCTCAAAGCACTTTGTAAAGGTGCGTGAGCATTATTATCCCAGTATTATAGATTGGTTACTTTAAGCACTACAGCTCCAATTCAGGAAATCAGCAAACACATGATTAGCTATAAACTGGGAGTAAAACCTATGTGTTTTGACGCCAGTGGTTGAGGGAAGAACACTCATGGAATATATAACAAAACAACCCACTGAAATGTGATGTTTTCAGCATGTTTTACAAACAGGCTCCCAATGTCTGCCAAGTTGGACAAATAAGGTGAAATTGCCAAGACTTAAACCCCTAAAATAATGTGTATTGCTCTGGAAATGCTGACAGACATTTAGCTCTGGTGTCACTTTTGCTACTACTTATATCTCCCTCCGTGAGAATCAGACTCGAAAGTCGTTAACAGGGTGGGGAGAGGGGTGCTACTGGGCAGCTTTTTATTCCTGTGTCATTCATGAGATATGAGATACCGGGACTGTGAAACTGCTCTAAATGTGAAGGCTGCACTCTTCATGGCATGGCAGCTCTTCTGCTGGCTTGAAGTGTCCTGATCTCATTACAGCTTTTGACTTGTTCCAGCCTTCCGATTAAAATGATTCAAGTGACATCATTTGAAACTGTTACAGGGTCAAGAGACCATATCATTTCAATGAGGCCACAGTTCATTTGCTCTGTCTCAGAGAAGCCAGAGGATAAAATAAATATTAATAGTCAGTTTGAAAGGAGGTTTGTGTGGTTGGTATAATATCTAAGTGAAACATTTCATAGATGATGCAGCAAACCAGCCACTGGCTTTTTGCCAGTTCAGAGGGAATGACAAAAGGGAAAAGTAAGTAATTTTTGTACCTGCTAATGTTCTTTTGTCATTTTCCATTATGGGAAGGAGCAATATTTGCTTTTTGCTTAGTGTATTTGAAATCAATCCATTCAGGGTGTGGGAGAAAAAAAAAAAAGGTAAATTCAGCTTTCTGGCTGCTTTGTATAGTTGATGTGCTTAATCTTAACTATGTGATCAGCTGTACTTACACTGGCAATGAGGAAATGTTGAAAGAGATAGAGAGAGAGAGAGGTTAAATGTATGGTACTGTTAAAGGAACAAAATTAATGAAAACATGTTACAGAATCTTCCCCTCTCCTCCTCCCTCCAAATAATACTGTTCATTTCATTTTGTCCTTGAGACAATTTTATCTGTGGTGTAATTTCATTGATTTGATGGAGTCACACTAGCAATGAATTTGGCTCTTGTAGTGGAAGTAAAGTTCTGAAACCGTGTGCGCCATTTTCTCCTTTGCTTAGAATGTAGATGAGCTTTGAAGACTATGACAGGGGAAGTTTTTAAGGATGACAGAGACCAGTGTTGGGGAGGGGAGTGCAGAGTAGAATATTGAGCTTGTTTACTTCTGAAGGCCTAGGTTATATCCTTGCTCAGGTCACAATTTAAAATTAATTTATTCATTTCCTATCCTCTGTTCATGCATCTCACAAAACACATAAGTTATCTAAGGCTATGTCTACACTACCACAGTAAGTCAACCTAAGTTACACTACTCCAGCTACGTGAATAACTTTGTCTGTGGGATGATCTTATAAAATCCATATGGAAAAGTGTTCCATGGAATTTTATAGTAATTTTCCACATGGGACAAAACCTTCTTGCGTCCCCTTCTCATCCAGCAGATCTACAAAGTATTAGCCAGATTGCTGCTCTCGGTGTACACTCAGCAGCACTTTCTTTTTATTTAAGAAATAATGTTATTTTCTGACAGTCTTAAAAATATTCAAGGCAAATACATTTATTTTTGCTTTCAAAGCCTACCCCTGATTCTTCACGATAGTGATGCATTGCTCAAGATCTTAACTGTCTTCCAATTTGGAAGCAATTTTACTTTTTAAACAAAATATACAAAATGTAAACACCCACATATTTTTCTTCACAGTGATATGCTTTAGAGCAGGGGTCGGCAACGTATGGCACGCGGCTCGCCAGGGTAAGCACCCTGGTGGGCCGGGCCAGTTTTATTTACCTGCTGACGCGGCAGGTTCGGCTCTTTGCGGCCCCCACTGGCCGCGGTTCGCCATCCCGGGCCAATGGGGG